>NC_049986.1:14852500-14917078 GCF_000003815.2 Branchiostoma floridae | reverse complement strand
TACGAACACACACACACATCCACACACATCCACACAAACACACACACTCGCAGGCACACAAACACAGACGAGCGCAATACAGACCAGTACCTGTTACAGTCCCACCACACCCACAGCTGATGTCCTTGTTCCCCCCGCTGGAGCAAAACGTGCAGCAGTGAAAAACACCGGTGTGAGATCTCCACTTCGGCTTTACTGAGACCGTGAAAGGACTGCCCTATAGCACGATAGAAGTACAATTAGCAAAAAGTTCATTCATCTTATCAATAAGCTTTGTTCTGAAGAATCTAGCTAGGAATTAAGTAACATAAAGTAACCCCCCAAACAACGGATACAGGGTGTTTGCGCGTGGAGGCATGGCATGTACACCCAATGATGTACATCTTATTTTAACCTCCTTGGTACATCCAAGATGGCGTGCTTTTATATTAACCCACCAACATGGCGGACGCTAAACTCCGTCAGAATCACGTGACTGCGAATATCCCGCATTTTCTAATACCTGTATATGTTGCCCTCCTACTGAAACGCTGACCAGGTAGTGTCCGGACTCGTCTGCCGTGTAGGCCACGTGAAAACTCCCGTCCAGCCGGTCGGATATAGCCACCTTGTTACACCTGCAACAACAGATATTTCTTATAAATTCTTATCCTTTAACTGAGAAACAGCATCTTGGAATTTTATCAAATCATTAGGGATGTTCCAAACATTTACCGAGGGATTGGGCAAAAAAAGTGATTGAGGCTTAGGGTGATTACAGAAAGTAAGATACTAATAGTACGTAGAATGATAAGTGATTGGTAAAGCAGTTGCTGCCGCCCCATCTAGCGGAAACCTTTGGAACAGCTCTCACAGGTCCTCGTCACTGACTCCCATACATTTGCGAGAACCCCCACCTTTTCAACGTCCAAACCCCCACTATTCGCTCACCTTTTTCTCAGCCAGGGGAATCTCAGAAGTCTGCGGGGAAGGAGAGAGACACCTTTCACTACTTTGACACTTCTTTGACAGTTATGTTTTGTGAACTGTCGATATAAGGCCCCCCTCCCAAATGACATGACGTTCGTCTTCATAACTAAGGGTCGTCTGTTGGAACAATGAAAGGAGTGGGGATGTGCACCGTTGAAGGCTATAAACAGTCGATCATTGAGGAGATATGGGTACGTAACACAGGTTTGAAAATATCTTGCTATAAGGTACGTCTTGAGTGAATGATAAGTTAGACATGAACAAATGCATGTACAATACATAGGTAAAGGCTACTTCACTTTATGAAGGGTACTTATATATTGACTAGGTTGAGAATTATTTCCAAGGTCGTCTAGACATGTTCTCATACACAAGTGACATAACGTATTGCTGAGACAACTCTTTTGTCAGGTCACGGGTCAATTTTTGTGACGAAGGCTGAGGCATCGTGTACTTCACTTGTCTTTAATACAGAGGTGGTTTAGTGACTGATCTAAATACAACATTGCAACGTCCATCATCTATGAATGAAACGGGACGTTTCCGCCATTGGACGCACTTAGCGTTCTTGTTCTTCTCGATGATGTCGACCTTCATGTCGTCCCCGCCCCTGCGCCACTGCTCCCCGTCCCTGTCCCGCAGCGTCACGGCAAACTCCGCCTCCTGACCCTGCCGCGCCACGTACAGACCTGCGGGAATAGGGGGAGAAACATCATCAGCATGGGACTCACATACTAATAACAATACATTGGTGATAATAATAATAACTTTATTGCAAGTTCATGCCCGAAGGCTAATTGCAAACAAAGTAAAGCAGTTGTACATTTAATTGTATACTTAACAAAGAAGGAAAATGAGATTTGCAGATAAACTAAAGGGGAAATAATTACATTCTATACCAAACTCTACTATAGTAGTTATTTGATTTGTTTCACTTCCTCTCCGAATGCGGTGGGAGATGAATTGTCCAACGTTAATGACAAAGAAACAATGACACAGAGAAGGTCGATTTAAATCATGGAACCTCTCGCGTGTTCCTTTCTCATGATCATGTGGAAGCTGAACTGTCTCCCAACAGAAAAAAAATGGAGACGGGCGACGGTACCGACTTCCGACCATGTCATCTCTTTGCTTGCGTCATTTACCAATGTCTCGTACGCTTAAGATTATTTGGCTCAGTTACCTTTAAGAGGGAAAGAGGTTCGTGGAGAGTTTCGTCATTGTGAGAAATATTGACAATGAAATAGCGCCGAAAAAATTGATGTTGTGTATCACTTTCATCTTGTTGGGGCGACCAAGTCTAGCCTGTAGAATTTGTTAAAACCGCCAGGTGGTGTTTAAATCACACCAGATAAGTGCAAGGGCACAGCGTGACATTCATACTACTTGACGATGGATTGGACTAGATTGTGCATTTGGTTTTAATTCTGTTTTAACACCGAGGAACTGGACGCTGTTACATGTTAACTATGCCAAAAGACAAACAAAATGGACCGGCTTCACATAAAATCCCATGAAGGTCACGCGATCCATGTGTGTTCGTGACACTGAGGGATGTAGGGGTAGCGCCTGGCAAAACAACCCTTATTTTCACAGATTTGAAGCTTCGAGTCGGACTGGACGGTATACACTGGGGGTAGAGGTTTGAAAAGCCGATTTAGACTAACGATTAGCAAAAAAAATAACAACAGAATTCCCTTATTGAATGTGAAAGGTGGACGGTGTTTCAGTCCTAAGCATATGTAACTCGTAACCACTAGGTTCTCGTATACCTCACATCATTACACTGTCTATATACCACACCAGTCTCAAAGTCGTTTTACGGCAACAGCTTCTTCCCACGGACTGAAAAGTTATGGAACCCGGATTCTCCCTGACAAGTCTTTCCTCTCGAATGCAACACACAATTAGAAGAATTCTCCTAGGAATATTGTCACCAATGTCTTTCACCAACGTTAACTTAGTTCAGTGCTTAGAAGTTATCTCTTGTTCTAGCAGCCCTTCAACTGGCTTTGTTGCGTGGAGTAAAATAGACATTTTCTATAAAAGAATGGACCATTTGTTCTCTTTGAAAAAGAGAAGCAGTGCTACTTGTAGTCCACTATTTATCATAGACATAGTTCCAAGATAGTGGAGTGGAGATCCTGGGATTGATATAAGACTAGATAAAGGCACTGGAGGGTTCCTTGAGACCAAAGGTTGGTCACGTTATCAATAAAAGTGTCTGTGCGAATCTCAGGGGATGAATTGCAGACTAAATATCGTTAACGATGTATAGAAAAGCCTCTTACGGTTTGGCACGAAACCCTAGTTTCGTGACCTTAGGCTTGTAAAGAGTTTTGACGATTTAGGCCGATAAAAAGTATACTACATATGTCAAAGCCTCCCCTCCCCATTCACCTATCCATGAGTACAACAAATATGTTCTAAACCGGGGCATTAGTTACAGGGCTCTGGTAAAGTTCTGTCGAATCTAAACCAGACTTTTCCTCGCCTCTCCTGTCACCATACCAGCCCAGCTGATACAGTTTCTAGTACTTTAATCGCATGAAGTCCTCTCATTAAGAGCCGAGCTAACCCGCGGGATCTCTGCAGACGACGTTTGGTGAGAGGTGCGGATTTTCCTCCTTGATTGGAACCAGGCAAGGTCAGACAGGTTAACTTGCGGTCATCATTCAACTGCACTTCTGAGACTGGTGGGTATACGGGGCACTGGGCACGAGGGCATTCCTAACCTGGGCACGAGGGCTTTCGTGGCCTTGGCATGACGGCCGAGCGCTTGGGCACAACTTTGTTTGGCACCGAAAGGTGCGGGATGGATTATAATCAACTTGACTGAGATTATACTAAATCAACAAGAAGATCGGTATGGATAAGTATTCAAACCGATAACTACAGACTGTATATTGAATACGGTGGTTTCCGGTCTCCGAACGTTGTAATTTTATGGTCATAGTTCTCAAATTTCCACAAGAATTCTGCCAATGACGCTACGATGCATTTACGTGGCCCAAAGCACCTGGAGAGTTGGCCGGATCGTTTTGGGTCAGACACATTCTAAAGGAAAGGTCAGATATTTCAATTTCGGTACCAGATACTGCAACCGGCCTTGAGCGTTTTCACAGATGTAAAACAGTATACGTTATTCCTTTGAATCAAAGCTACAAGAAACTGCTGTTCCTCGACATTCTCCCCCAGCGTTCTAAGAATCTGAGCTGTGCGTGTAGTGATTAAAGACCCTACCTCCGTTATCTTGCACTTCTTTGTAAATACGGAAATATTAGGCCGCCATGTTTAAATAAACCGAGTGTCGACAACTCCAACAAACGATTTCTCAAGATAAGAGAAACATACTTAAAGGGGCTCTGACGTAACTGTCACAAAACAAACATTGCCGAACCACACGGTCTGGTTCTGAACTTCCAGACGTATAAAGCTGCCGCTCTCATAAACAGTTTTCGCCATAAAAGCTGTCGTGTGTGGTCTGGTAGCATGGACGCGTAGGTGGAAAACGACAGTCCGTTCCCCCAAGTACAACTTATTTACGTCCCTAGCTGAAAGTGGACGTTATTCACAAATCATGTCGGCGTCGGTTCCTCAGAGAGCGATGATAGTTCTGCGAGTGATATAAGCTGATTGCTACCCTTGTCCTCTGTCATAGATCCGGGCCAGGGGCGTACAGCTGATAGAGTAGTTCTTTCATCTGTTCTTTTCAGAGGAGCCGGCCAATAAATTCTACATGGGTAGGGTTCGGCAGAAAGAACACTTTTTTTCAAAGTATTTCACGCACACATGTTCAAACGTGAATGAAAATGCTCGACACGAGTTATACTGTAGTTCAACACTGTGTGCGGTAACTATTGTTTCTCTGAAAAATATAAACTTTTACCAGCATTCGTATCAATCAGGATTTGGCCGTACAAGTCAAATTTGCCACAAAAGGTTTTTAGTTTTGATGAGAACGATGTAAAACAGGCCACTAGGGCTAAGGAAGAGATTGCACGGCAACACGCGAACTTCCAACAAAACAGAGACACCTGGTGTGATTACGGTAAGCCGAGTTGAAGCTCCACCACAGGTAATCCCATCTTCTGCCTAATTCATATCAATCTCGGCACGTCCTGAAGCTTCGAGACAGGACACAGGGGATCAAGGGTAAGGTCACGGGCAACTCGGTTGACAAGGTGATCTTTTTCTGAACATGACCCCACTGTGTCAGGATGGACCTTGCAAAGACAATGGTGTTCATGTCAACACTCGAATCTGTTAAGATATAATGAAGACCTGTCCAGTATTAGGGTCCCATTCTAGTTCAAAGTCGGAAAACATGCTATAGTTAACAGTCAATGGCAAAACAATAAATAATCTCCTTACAGAAGAACCGTCATATAACCTATTGCAGAGGAGGGGGGCGGAACAAAAGAAAATGTCATGAGCAGAAAGGTCGTCCAAATGATACATGCGACGGTGCCAACAGACGTCTACATATCGCTCTCTATAGAGCTCGTTCCCATAGCCTCTGGCACTCGTGGCACTCGTGCCCAGGGCTTCCCACTTGTTTGAGCCCATAAACAAACCTAGGACTTCCTTATATGGGCAGAGATCACAACCTGACTGGTGTAACTGAGAAAGGAACATTGTGAGAATGAGCAACAAAAATCCGTGGGAAACGTAGGCATGGCATACGGCCATCACCCCTTGAGCGCCCAAACCTCCCAAAAACTAACCCCAGGGCTATAATCTACAACTGCAAGCCATGATTTCGACACAACAATCCTCGTCAGCTACAGGGCCAGGTGCAACTGCTTTTGGTTTATGATTGGCAACTAGACAGACGACATATCACCGCATACCCTGAGGCAAATTAGGGTCACTCTTCGTTTTCATCCTTTACTCATGCATTAAACATATATAATGTACATTTGTAGAATTCTGTTTCAAATCTACTGCTACAAATTATGGGGCATCAGAGGGTGTACGTCGGAGCTCCTTTGAGGAAATGTATATTTGCTCCTAAATTTATAGTTGTAGGAAGGTCTCTGCTTTTAGAGCCATACAGAGAGTAGGACGTGGTGTTGTAAATCATCTGTACCCAAAAGGGTAGAGCCACGTACGTCTGGCGATAGTAAAAAGTTCTTGTTCGTCTCGACCATGACCACTGACATCTTCAGACACAATTCATCTCCTCTGTGAAGAGAGTGAGGATCGAATTTTGGCTGCCGACCGATTGGGAGTAAGTTAAGAATACCTCCGACCAGAACAACCCAAGTGGGAGTCCTGATGCCAGGGCACGTGATTGATATCCGAGCGTGTGCCAGCTGACGTGCTACAGCGTGAGAGATGAAGTTATCGCCGCAAACGATACTTAAGTAATAACGTGAAGGAATGAACGTCCTTGCCCCTGGCCGTGAAGATGTCAGGCCGTCAACATAAACAGCAACCTGCCGTTCTACTGGTACCATCATGGTATTTCAAGAAAACGTAACCATTGGTTTATGCCAAAATTTGGAAATCTTCTTTTTTTTCAAGCCATTATTCTTTTCCCAACATTCGCATCGGAGTTGGAGTCTCCGAAGAATGTCACCCATAAAAGTAAGACAGTGTGGCCTCAGACGTATCCACTAAGGGAAATGGAATGTAACGGTTTTTACGAGCACAGGTCTCCTCATGTTTTACATCAGTTTGGTGATCTTCTGATGGTAAAGAGTCGGAGTGACGGTCTAGCAAGAAGAAAGCGCTAGTCCTGAGTTCAACCTACCCAATGTCATGTCTTCATTTGTTTCGCAACATCGCTGTTTCTGAATCACAGTGGTGTTATCCTCAATTTTAGTTGAGGTTCTTCCCGCACTAACTTCGTTGCACAACGGTATAAAGACAACCGCTCGGAAATCCACCTCTCTTTTTACTCAATGACCGTAAGTCATTTTATGGCCCTCCTGCCTAATTAACTGGCCCACCAACTTTGATGTGCCATATATTGTTCTTGGCTTGCTATATTCCAGAATGTTCAACAGGAAGTGGAGCACAATACTCATAAGTTGGTGTCAGACCATACAGATATCACCTAAAGCTCATTGATATTGAAAAATGAATATGATAAGCACAGCTATATTTTATCACTTTTAGGCTCCAAGCGCTAGCCCCAGGAACATATTTGTGACACAAATATGGTATTTATGTATTCATGAGAGAGCATTCTACAATATTCAGCCTGTCCCACACTTACTAGTGTGATTTTAACAGAGATATTCTTTGATATGTTCAAAATATTATGAAAAATGGCATATTTGCAATATTCATGCAAGCCTGACAGGTAACTGGAAAGGGGAACAACCATGGGCCAGGTTGAACATTGAAGTGCAACATGTGTACTTTCCATACATGTCTTTTGTGACAAATGAAAATATTGCATAAGCTAGCGCTTTTACGAAAGAAAAAAGATGACAAAATTTCAAGTTTGGGCTACTCTAAGGATGAAATGTGACACGTTTGTTTTGATAAAGGAACAATATGGCCAATTAATTTGTTTACACAACCCCCTGACAGTAGGACACCATGCTCTCATAGGCAAACAATGCGGATTGTTCACACCTTTACCTGGCAAGGCATATGTTCCAGACACAGCTTGGCTTGGCTTGGTTTGGTTTGACAAACAATAAACAAACAGCATTCGAGTATCTGAAGTTACTTTTAAACAAATGCTGGGTCTCCAAATACAACATAGTATACACAATTATTGCAAATACCTGGTTAAGGCCTGTCATGTTATACGATTATCAAATGGTGTGATATGATCACAGCAAAATGCATGATGTCAAGGTTCTGTTCTGAATATCCTTGATAATATTTTGTGTATCCACAATTCTACCAAACCAGACATAACCAGACAGTTGCCATCATGACTGTTATGATTCAGTAATACTGAACTAGTAATAGGTGTATTGACAAAACTAAAAAAGGAGACTTTTACATGTGGCTGTATGTTCAAATTTGAGGGTTTTAAGTGTAAAACTTGGTGCCATACTGGCAAGCTAACTATAATTGTACATGTTACATGATGGGTAAATGGCCACAACTATGTGCACGGTAAAATAAAATAAAAAAAGATCATACTTTCGATAGTTTAGTCTGAGTTTAGCATTGACGTTATTTAGAATCAAGGACGTTATATCAAATTATAAAACATATAACTTCCTTGCAGCTGGAATGAATCTAAATTGCAACACTGGTTTGGTACTGTTTCTAGTGTTGCTTCCTGTGAGTAGAATTTACTATAAAACTGCTTTGGCAAATTGATCAAGACACAAAGAACTGCAAATCTAACAAGACAAATTTAGGATACTGTTAATAAAGTACCAACTCAGTAACTTGCAAACAAGAAAATATCCGAAGTCTTTGTTTGGGGGAAAGATCGTGGCTACATTCTTGTAGTATGTATTTTGGGGTGTCTAACATTAGTAGGTTTATAGAGAAGTTCCAAAGCTAAAAAAATCAAATGCAAGTGGATGCTTTCTCTGGAGAGCTGTAACTTACATATTCTAAGATATTTGCAGACGGGCAGAGTAAAAATCTAGCAGTGCCTATCTACTACATATGAAACAGTTAATGCTCAATACACATCATGTTGTCATTCCCAGACAGTACTGTCTGAAACAACCCGGGGTTCCAGGTAACACTTTACCTGGCTTGGTGGAACCCCTCTTGGGATGTTTTCACACTGGGTGGAGAGGGGGCAATTAGTAAACAATGGGGTAACTTGGGGTCAAAGGTGGTTGCTATGTGTTGCCAGGGGAGCCAACACCCACTTCGCTGGGGGTCTCAAGAAATGACTTACGGTCTTTGAGAATTGTCCCTTGCCTTTAAAATCCTCCACCCTTAACATGATTGATACTAAGTCTTTGACCCTGTCACATGAAGTGCACCAAGAATCCAATAAAGCGAGTGGAAACGTGCCTGAGCTCACCCCGTGACATACACCGTATAGGATCAGGCTGACTGTCGCGGACATGTGTTCCCAGGGATCGGCCAGGGCAAAGGTCCTAAAGCCGCCGACACTGCCGAGAGACCGACACAAACAAGAGGCTCAGGAATGAAACTCTCAAGTTTACTAGTCTCTTCCAGACTAACTACGCTGGAGAATAATTTGCCAGTGGAGTTTTGCTACCAGAGAGTTAGCTTTGGGAGGGAGAACATTAACCATTAACCTTAGCGTGGACTGACTCCCCTGGCCAATTTCCCGATTTTTTTTCCGAATTCTACTATTCCTGTACTCTCGTAGGACGGCCTGGTGTAGGCTACAAGTTTACAACGCGACAGGAAGTCGGTAAGAGGAAGATCCAATGCCATGCCAGGCACACACAGAACGGAGATTGGTAACCAAGGTCTCCAATTAAGAACTTTTACTTCCAACTGGTTTGTCCACAGGGGGAGACCAAAAGGTTGATCAGGCTGGCTGGCATCTGGAAGTGGACAAGGGCAATGTTCAAGGAGGGGTGTAATTGTCCTTGTATACTTCAAGAAGTCATGACATTCTTCGGCCTTGAGGATGGAAATCTTCTTTCTATTTCTGTACTTTCGCTACATTCGTTACAATAAGCAAGTATGTAATAAGCGATGGTTTATTCGTACCACGACGCCATTCTATAGATCTCTCTGTTATACAGATTATAGCTACCGAAAGTGCATGGTCAACGGAGGAAATCATATCGTGCTATGTTTTACTGAACTTTAAAGGTCATTTTTCCTTTTCAAGCTTATAAAGATTGCTAAGACAAGTAGATTTTCTACTCGATACTGGAGAAGTGGAACTGGACAAGAGAGCTCAGTGCCGGTAATTCATATGTTGAGAGATCACCGCAGTTCTTAGAGTTCAAAGAGAAGTCTAAGAAGGTGGTGTTCTGTCTCTCGTCTTGGAAGAACCCCTCCCGTGACGTGACAATGTGTCGCACCAGTCTGTGGGAGGATGTGTGATTGAAATTGAGGTGTTGGCCGCACGCTGGCAGAAAGATTACTTGTAAACACAGAGTCATGGGCTGCACTTGAACTCTTGTCTGGGCCGTCCTCCACAAGGCGTGAGCGACTCAAGCACCACATTCAAGTGTACCATGTCTAGTAAGTGTTTTCGAAGTGAACCGCACGCACATCACCGTTAATATTCTGCCTTCTGACGGTGTGCTACTTTAAGTTCGCGCACCCGGAACAGCTTTTCATCCTCAAGTCACGAAAATCCGACTGCTGGGAATAGAAAACATCTCTCTGGCGAACTTTAGAGACGTTTAAAATCAAGGTCACCGCCTGCAAACCGGTAGGATTTAATCTTTCCCTCAAGGGAAGTCATCACTCACATAGAACAGCTTCTATGAGCCAAAACACGTTCACTGGGAAACGCTGATCACTACCAATACTTGAACGAGTTATCAAAGTCAAGAAAACATCTGCTGGTGATATAAAAGTAAGCTGCATCTGTTTCTTGCATTTAGTTTGCGTCGTGTTAGATCTTATGAACTTCAGCAGGCTTTCGGGGCGCGGTATGTTTCAGGGAACCTAACAGGCCCTTCGGACATACCATTGGTTAGACGCAAACACACGGCTGTTGAATTGAGCGGCGCTTACGGCTTACCACATCTAAAACACATTGACAGGACAATAGTACAGAGACTTTCGTTTTGGTCCACAAAGGTACGGATAAGATTCTACTCATTCTAGCACAATATCATACACAAAGACAAGCATACACCAAAGCCTCTTGGTCCGTCCCTAACTGTCACCACGTCTGGTAATCTGGACAGCTTCCGTCTTCGTGTAAGGTTTATTTTGCCGTGTAATGGTGCATCCGAGAGGGAGTGTCGACAAAATGCATTTGGTTCTAGCTAGGTGGTGTAGAGATAGCCACCTTCAAGCATGTATAAGGCAGACCGGTGCACAGAGGACCGCCTTACCGATGATGATGACAAATATATTGACGGGTTATTTCTCCAGCTGCGGCAGAGAGGGGGAGGGAGGGGGGCGGTAGAGGAAGGAAGGTGCCGTAAGTCAAATTGCTGCTGGGCAAGGCGTGTCTGAAATGTTACCCCTAGCGTTACACGAGAATAAACAGGTGTTAAAAAGAGCCAATACCGTTTGATCTTTAACGTGTAACGATACATTGTAATCAAGCCTCGGTCTGCTTTTCGAACAAAGCTGGATACCAACCTTAATCATGAACTGAAAAAAGGATGCGGCTTTCAACAGTTCAATGGCAATGCCCTTGGTATTTTCTGTTTCGACAGGACAAAAGCAGACGAAGCAAGTACTTATGTGCGCCTAACCATTATGTAGCATGTTGTAGTATCTTATTTCTTTAAACTAAATTTTCCCACTATAAACTGAATTTACCACTTGGTGCTCAGAGTCCTTCACCTTGTATGACGTCATAACAGTACAAGGCGACAGTCGTTGGACAACAGGTAATTGATATACGGAAAGGTCTGAGGTACGAAATGTCCACAAGGTGGCCGTACATCCTGGTACTTGTGGCAGGGGACCCAGGAAAGAGGTTGCAGGAAACGTTGGCAGGTTGAACGGAATTCCGAGACAAGAGACAAGACCTGATAAGGAAAATCGTCCCAGCTGGACTTCTATTATCAGACAGACATAACTCCACCCTGTTATTAGCTCATTACACAGACGATTAGGTGACTAATGAAGGTCGGATGAACTGTAAAGTCTGCAGAAATAACCCAGGTTACCAAGGTCATAACGACCTTGCAGGTCAACCAGGTTCAAAGGGTTCGAAGCGCTCAGTGTAGTGCATCGCCGCCATGTTTATTTTGGGGGCGCGTAATTCTGCATCAATTCTGTCCTCTGTCCTCAAACCAGATTGGTCATTACTTGATATGTCCAACACATCTGGGCTGCATAAGAAGCTGAAGGAATAGAAATTGACGTTGAGTGACATGTTGACATAATTAATGACTGGAAGTCTGTTGCCCAGTACACTTATCTGTGCCCCGGTCATGGCAGTGCCAAGCCGAGACGGTACCTGTCTCGTTGTTGCATATCTCGAGTTGTTGAATGTGGGGGCATTGCCAGCTAAATCTTTGGTCAGCGAACTGAGACAATTCATGCCATGTGTGTTTATTCAAACAGCACATTTATATTTCCAAAGCAAACCGAAAAACATGAAGTAAAACAGTAAACATCATAGATGTATTTTTTAAACAACATATCAAGACTCCAAGAACATGATTGTCACAAATGTTGGCCAGATAAGATAAATGGCCCAAACATTTTGCTCAGAATTGAATTTACTCCAAAATTGGCTTAAAACCATGTTTTCCTAGCCTCCCATAATTGGCATAAATGACTTACTACTTGCGGTATTGGCTAATCTCCAAGGTGATCCCACGGTAGCATAAGATAGTATCAAAAGCTGACAAAGGAGTGTAGCCGGCCTAGGGGTTGGCTACATCGACAGGTACATTGGAGGTAGCCATTGAATGTACACTCCTAGGCCGGCTACACTCACGGCCAGCTTTTGAATCTACCTTATGCTGCGCTACCGTAGGATCTGCTTGAAGATCTGGTATTGGCAACGTTCGTCCCTGCTGTCTAAAAACTGCCCTTCCAAAGCAAACTCCCCGTAAGCCTCCGGATACACAGGATCTGTCGGCGCTGCCGGTGGGCTTCAGGGGTCAGGAACCACCACGGGCCGTGTTTGTTGTGAAGCTACCGACCGACTGTCTTTGTAACATCGCGTACTGTTACAGGAATGTTGGGGACGGAAGGAGCCCCATGCCTAGTTTAAATGGTTGGAGCTAGGAGATGGCGCCCGAGAGGAGGGGGGGGGGGGGGGTATGGGGGCGGGGGTCCACTAAGGAATACGGAGAACAGTCCTACTGTATTTGGATACAAAACACCAAACCAAACCAGGTGTAAGGTTCAAACCAAGAGAGAGAGAGAGTTGATTATACAAGAGAAGTAACATGTTTTAACCACACACTATCACACGATAAATCAAGAAGCTGATGACATATTCTATCTTTATGTAATCTATTAGTGATTGTGCAGGATGCTACATAATTGGTATGTGAGGATCTCATGTATTCCTTTATATGTAAACACAAGTAGACATCTCGGTTTATTATTACAACGACCTATAAAACCCAGCCAATAGTACACGAGGACGCAATGAAGGCCTTTCATTAAAGCATCAGCTAACTGTCATCATTGGTACGACTTCTAGCATTTCCGGCCATATAAGAAAACGTCTCTTGCGCGCTAACCCAGAATGACAAGAGAAGTGGCAGCCCGTCCCAAACTGTTAAAGAGTTAATTCAGTCATGAGTCTTTAACCTTGAGTGTCAATCCTTTAGGAGGAAATGCCCCTCGTTGCCTAGCAGCCAGGCAGAAACCCTTCATATGATCCTGTAGACTGTATCCACCAGGACGGATCTCTGACAAACTTAAACGGGTAAAAGGAGCGAAAAGCACGGCTGAATACATCGTGGGGATTCGGTGATGCACGAATTGTTAGTGGGAAATTGACAGAGCCACGTGCTGCACGTAAACTGAGATTGCTAAGTTGCCGAGAGGATTTGTCAGCTTATAGAATACACCTGACAAAAACACCTACATGAAACATGAACAGGCAATGCGAGCTGCATTGGCACTGGCTACGACTGAACTATGGTGGAGAAAGAGTTGTTATTCTGAGAGGAGCACACTCATTCAAAATGACATTGCCATTAAGACAGTGTTCATCTGTTAGTGTTCTGCACATCTTCTGTTGGTTTGTAACTCTGGGAATTAAAATCAAATTAACAGTAATGGTACGCCAAAAATAGTTACTCAAGCAACTGGATATGGTTTTGAAACGGTCAGACGTTTCGGAAAGAATCCACTTTCCTTCGTCAGTGACACTGAAGTGATCTGCAAGAAACAGGTCTTTTATACTCTAACTATGAATGAAGACAATTTCAGATGTCCAATAGGAAAGGTTGTAAGACAATTCAGACTGAAGACAATTTGGATTCCAAAGAAAAGAAAGCTAAGCCAAAGTCAAGCTGAAGACAATTTGGATTTCAAAGGATATCAAGGCTAAGACACAGTTAATGCAAATGAGTCAATTACCTCCTGATGTTTTAGTTACAGGAGCTAAAAGTTTTGTTGGCGGGGTGGGGGTGGGGGGGGGGGTGGTAGTGCTATGTCCCAAGTGCCGGAAAGTTCCATGCGTAGCCCCCCTTTTCTGTTGAGGGTGGCTACTCATTTGCATTAACTGTGTCTTAGCCTTGATATCCTTTGAAATCCAAATTGTCTTCAGCTTGACTTTGGCTTAGCTTTGTTTTCTTTGGAATCCAAATTGTCTTCAGTCTGAATTGTCTTACAACCTTTCCTATTGGACATCTGAAATTGTCTTCATTCATAGTTAGAGTATAAAAGACCTGTTTCTTGCAGATCACTTCAGTGTCACTGACGAAGGAAAGTGGATTCTTTCCGAAACGTCTGACCGTTTCAAAACCATATCCAGTTGCTTGAGTAACTATTTTTGGCGTATCTTATTACCTGGATGTCTAACCTACATCGACGTAACAGTAATGGTAGTCTTTATTGTTTAACTAATAACACTATGGCAAAAATGTTTAATTTTCACTATACATAATTTTCTCAATTAGGTACAAACAATGAACGCCATTCGAGGTGTACTTAGTTAGAGCTAGGCCACGAGTCGGACACAAGACAGGTATACACATGTGATACAACTGAATGATATAAGACAGGGCAGTTTGAAGAACTGGCCATTGATACCATAGCAGGACGCAAGGTGGTAGTTTGGTTGAAATAAAGTTGGCAGAGATGTCTGAATATATAATTACAAAGGCTGTCTGTAGTTTTATTCTGTTGGTGGGAAACAGTGGCCTTTGGTACAACAGCTACCGTTAGATAGTGCCAGTTGTTGATTATGGTATTAACGTTTTTCTGTGTAATTTTCAGTCAATGTATTCTGTGAAAGGAATCTGACATAAAAGGCAGATATAGTTAGACAGAATTAGAGGAGTAATTACTCTTCTAACATAAACGTGTTTTAAGAGCTTTGCCGATCGGATTCTTTTCATAACTGTATCACTCCAAAGCCTGTCTTATCAATTGCTGTGCGAAAACAAAGCCATCTATATCCACCCAAGGGAACTCACATAGTGGAACATAGTCTTCAAGACATCGAGAAAGGTCAAGGTATCAAGAAGGAATCTCACAGGGACGGGCATGTCCGTGTCAATCAGGGATGAGGCAACCCAGTTGGAGTCACGGGCGGTCAGGGCAGCTGACTGTCCGGGCAAGATCGCGTGATGCCCTGGCGTGATAGGGGCGGCTAGATAGAGGTGGGTGGGTCAACTCTGTCATCGTGCCAATTTATACCTTATCCCCGGCACAGGGTCCGTGAAAGAAAAGATATCCCCATCAACAGAAGCATGTGTACGTCTGTAGAAAATGTCCATCATTGTGCCCCGGAATCATGCACCGTGGCATGGCCCCTGCACCTTCTGTCTGAGGATATGACCTATCCCCGTGACCTCTAAGCACCCAACCGGTAAGAGGAAATGCACCCTACAAGCGAGGCGCTCATTAAAATCACCAATCGCTGCTGTATGTCTCTTTGAATAAAAGGAAGTCACCTCCTTCTGTTGGGCTTTAGACGAAAAGACTTGGCTGCTATGGTGGAAGTTAGAGGCTAGTTTACAACTCTTACAGCCGCCCACTCTTCTGTGTATCATGCATAACGCTGCACCTGTTTTTGTAAAGAAATACGACCTGAAATAGAAGCCACTTTTTGCCCTCCTTTCTGTCCATGGCAGGTAACCAAAGAAATTGCTGACCTACATCTGTTCTCATTTGACATGTGTCCATCATTAGCGTTCGACTTTCGAAGAGAAGACCAACCCAACGAACTCTCTGGTCGAGTATGTCATAGCGTAGCTCTGCGGTAATTAAAACAAGATCCATGTCGGTCATTACACTCTCCCAAGAATTGTTTCTTGGAGATACAGATTCAGAAGGTGATAATGACCGTGAATAGGCTGAGCGATACAGATGTGTGTTCTGATCTATATTTAGATTGGATGCCTTAATGGTATTGCCAATAGCCCCAACATCACAACTATGAGATAAAGGGAAGAGAAGTTGTCTCATTCGGTATTGATAAATCAGCCGCCCTAGTCCAGTACTCGCGCTCACGATCTCTGGATATGGCCAGGCATGCTAGCTGACTCTTCCAATAAACTCCGGAGTTTGGGGAGAATAATTCAAACTGGCAGGGCAGTTAAATCAATCTGCCATGGTCGGGAAAATGGCGGCGCGCGGCCAAGCTGTCGCGTCGTTGAATTCTCGTGAGATGTGACGTTGATTGACAAGTGGCATCAGTCACAACTTAATGTCGTCATTTTGGTCCGTAGCACGACCATTTTAAGGGTTTTATTTCTATTTCATACACATGTATGCAATCAAATGGTACAAATGTTGTCTTTATTTTGTTTTGTTGAGCAACAACACTGTTGAAAACGACTGAGAACAGCGAACGAATGTCACATTTGACCTGGACATGGTGACCTAAATTTTATTTGTTTGAATGTGGACTTTTTCATCAAACTTTGCTTTCTTATGACAACATGACGTCAACTTCAGTCCATAGCAGGCATGAAGTAAGTGCGTGGGAATGACGGATTCTTTCCTGTTTACGTCACCTGAAAGACAGTGATAAATAGTAACATTTATCAAATGTAAGTTTAATTCAAGCGACCCACCGAAGCTTCAATATACAACAGCTGCTTGCTTCCTGATTCTAAAGATACACATTGAGACATTTCTTTCTAAATGGCCACATTTTCATTTGAGAGAGAGAGAGAGAGAGAGAGAGAGAGACAGAGACAGAGAGACAGTGAAAGAGAGAAAGAGGGTACTATTTGAGACACACCCCTTACAAGCTGCATTTTTGTTGCTTTAAGCTGACCATTTAGCTTCGAGATTAAGAGCATACCATAAACTAAGAGGGATGTTTCAAGTTAGAGCTAAGGATCCTCGTAACGATGAAGGTCCATCAAAGGTCAGTCAAATGACCCTGGAGCCAAGATGGCGACATTTCTAAGCCGGTCTATTTATCTTCATGAAGGTGATCACTGATGGTACGATGTGTACCTGGAACTTCGGAATCCTAGTAATCAATGATCCACGAGTTTCTCCATTAGAGTCGAAGTCATCAGATATGTGTACACCTCAACCGTTGATAAACCATTAAAAGAATATATGTTACGAGATCTTCAGCACTGAACCGCTTGGCATTATAGATCACCTTAGACCTCGACGTGGGTTACTTTCCAGTTCCGCAGCGACCCCCAGAGGGGCACGTAAATCACCTTTTCCAAACACAAAGACTTTCGTGTACATTTTCATTCCACCGAGAAGCAGCTGTGGCTTTCGAATACGTGTAAGAATGTGGTTATTTCACAAGAACCGCAAAATGCCAACTAGAGACAGTACCGACCGCAAAGGGGATTCAGTTGGCAATGATGTGGTTCAGTCCCGAGATACTGCCTGGAGCATTCGTCAAAGCACCTCTGTCTTCAACAGCCAGATAGCCGAATGCTGCAGCCTACTCAGGTTGGAAATTTGGCGATACTTGTTACTCCAGAGGAGTGTCAGTGAGTGACCTGAAGAACTTTGCTTCTGACAGGGGTGTACATTTAATGGACGTGTCTATCTCTGTTGGCAACCAGGTTGAGGTTGTTGAATAAGGTTGAAGTCACAAGATGTAGGACTACAAAAATATCATTATTGAAATGTTAACATAAAGTCAATTATATCCAGCATAGTTTTACTAAAGATGTATCTTGCTTATCAAAGATAAGTCTTACTTTTAGGGTGTGGAAGGTTACAATGCCGGACCGGCACATCCCTGTCACGCTGCCTCATTAGCCAAGCAACAGAATTTGAGGTTGCGGCCCTAACTCCCATTTGTGAATACAAAGTGCTTGGTGTCTAAGCAACGGAGCAAAAAGCTGCTCTCCAAGATCTTCTCGAGTGTCATCAACTATCATTCCCCGCCTCGTCCGGCTCTGAAGCATTTTTGCAGCATTTCTCACTCAGTGTCGTACTGAAACAGCAAAGCATATGTCGACTAAAAGACGAAGATGCTTTTGGACAAGGAAACTGACACAGACAGACAAACTCAGGTCTGCTGTCCATTGGAGATAGCTGGCGGTTATTCTGCAACATTCTCCACATACTGGCACGGACTGGAGAATCCCACAAGATGAACGATCAGTGCTGCAAGCGCTCGGTCCTGCCAAGACTCGTTACTACACAGGGACAGTTCGTTTACGTCTATCTTAAAGATTGACAGATCGAAGTTGTCCCTCTTAACCACTGCCACTCATAGACTCAGGATATACACACCACCCACGTTCCCACAATACCAAACGCACTTCTTCTTTCAATACTCATTCTAGTATACTACAGACTTGCCATTTGAAAAGGACAGCAATGAGGTTTTGAATCATTTCTAAGGTTCATATGGACATCATAGCAGGCTAAGACCTTTAAGGTATTCCTAGTGACGCCAAAAAGGACGCCCGCACAAAGATGACTATCATCAGTAATATACTAACGCTGTGTTTATGAAATATCATACACGACAGGAGGAGGACAAGCCCAATTGAACATGACAAGCAAGGAGGAAAGGACGGAAATACTTCCAGGTGGAGGGTATAGAACAAGGTCTGTGGTGATTTATGGCGCTTGGCGGTCACTAGTCCAGACTGGTGAGACTGGGGTGACCTCTGTGCGACCTTCAGCGAACTTTTAGAGGTCACACAGCACAATGAATCATATAAAAAGCCTTAAACCTTTAAAGCGAAAGCAAGTGATTATACTGCGGGACCGTGACTTAAATGCAAGCGACCAATGTGTCGGTGAAAAGAAAGGGACCTGTTCTTTTTAAGCTCCCGGTTTAGACAGGTCACATGTTGGTCAGTTTGGGGTCACATTATCGCTAGGAAGAGTATTGTTTTATCACTCCAGACAGAGCCTGAATAGTTTAAGGGAAGGCCAATCATTAAACCAATTAATTAAGATACGAGGGGCTTCGGATTTTGTCCAGCGTCTTTTTGATGAACATCTAACATATCCAGGTTGATCTCACCCATAGTACACACAGAGTGCATGGTGCACACACGAAGGGTATGGCGCAGTCAGGACCACCATAGTTTGTTAGGGACGGGTCAGTAACGACGGCACAAACACAAGTTCAACCGCATCCTCCTCCGTCCCGTACACAGCTGCACCAGGTCTGCTGGAAAATGGCCTACTTTGGGGCAGACTGCAGACGAACTGAACCCACCTAACCGTGGAGGTTTTGTAATTGCTGATGCTAGTGAGCCTATTTCTTGTATCTTGGCAGAAAGCCACAGTACATTTTCCGGGAAATTGTCACATTTTCAGATAGAATCACCTCATTTATAGTTTACGGCGATGCCACTCTACCACTTTATAATCCACTTTCTCAGAGTGATCATTTTCCTGATAGTAGGATGTGACTTGAAAAGTGTCAAGAATTGGATCAGGAAGAACCTCTGAAATGGTCCCTCAATGACCACTTCACTCACGTTACGCAACAAACAGGTCGTTCTGGGGTGTGCTTCAGGACAGAGGCTTAATTCCTTAAGACGTCGGTTTTCTGTCTTCTCAATTTAAGACAGGAAATTTACTCGGGAAGAAAGCGATCTGACTCCGGGAGGTCATGAGAAGAAGGCAGGGCCGCTCGGCTTTGATCGCGCCCCGGATAATTCGGGCCGAGCAGTTCGCTACAAGAGGGTTCGTGTTTTATGTTCCGACTCTAATGCAGCCGAACACGGTCCGATGGCTGGTCTGGGGGTCCAGGTGCAGCGTGTAAAGCATCCTTGGTTTGTTTCTGTGAGGAGTTGTATATGCAAGTATTTAACTCAAAGGAGCGAACGGATGGGTCAGCTGTGCTCAGAAAAGCACGAGGACCGGCGGCAGTACATTTGGTACCAGACTTCTTCGTTTCTAGAATCTTTCTACTCTTACTTAGGGTTAGGTGGCCCCCTTCCCACAAAGTTTCACGGCGATAAGTGAAAAAAGACCTCAAAACTTTAAAATGCCAGTTTGAAATAATATGTTCGTTTATTTCGCCCCTCAGTCGTACTTTGCCTTTCGTCTGGTTCTGTTCAGAGTTGGCACGTCACGTGACCTGCAAGAAGCGGGAATGTTCTGAAGGTAATGGGCGAACAAAATGTGCTTATTTTGGCTTTAAAGCGATTTATATCATCCCATATTCTACATTAACTCGCGATTTAAATCAGGCGTTGCCATCAAATCGAGTACGGTACGTCACATCACTAATTGATTGAAACACTTGGGAGGAGTTTATTTACTTTGCAATTATTCCGATCAAAAGATTGGTCTAACACAAACAAGTGACATTCTCAACATAAATACTTCATGCCTGAACTCTCTGTTTGATACCGCCATAGCAGTCACAACATTGGCGGGCTAGTTGCGCTAAACGGCGACATTTTAGATATAAAATTGAACTGGCGACTGGCCTAGAAATAACAAGGAGGTCATTTCACCTCCTTAAAAACAGTGACAGCTTTAAACAAGAAGTGAAACCACCTTGACTTTGTTGCCCAACGAACGGTGTAAACACGCTAATGATACTGCTCACCTCATATTCTTAAAGGTCATGTTTTCTTTTCGTTATCTTGTTGTAATATAAACAAATCTAGATATAGGCTTGGAAATGAGCAGCTGAAATCTAGGTCATGTTGATCAAGAAGGTTATATACAAAGCGGTTTTCCAAAGACTGCCTATTCGAGGATCCACCTGGTTTCAAAGTATATGCCAATGAAAACCGGGACGGGCGAAAAACGGGGAAGTCTTTTTACGATAATTTTCTCACCTCGCTTTAACGTTACAGGTGAATTTCCACCGTTCGTTATATAGTGTGTAATCGAAGGTCATGGATTTGATAGGTAATGTGCTCTTAAATCCTCCGTAACCCGTTTACATCGGAATACACAGTGCACCAAGATACCGGACCATCGCGTGCAAACCGTTTTGTTACAGTGGCGCGTACCTTGTACACCTATTGAGCCGTTGACACGGTCATTTAGTCTGGCGCAGCTAGAGTTTGACACAAAGTACTTCCCCAGCAGTTTGGACCTATCCCAATGTCCACAACTTAGTACAACATGACTAGCGTCAGGAGTAAGATTTAAAATAAACGTAGGACCTTTCGTTACACAAGTGTAATCCCCTAAGGTTCGTCATGTCTTTCAACATCCTTGCGAAGCTAATCTCCAAGGAGGGGAAGGGGGCGTATCATTCTCTATCAAAACTTTTCTTTTTGCTGTGACAGAAATTACTCTATCGGAGCAAAGCAGAACAGAACAAGGTGGAAAATGTAATGTTTTGATACGACCTCCCACCCACCATCTGCTTGGTGTCATGTTGTGCAGCGGTGTGTCATAAAAGTAGGACTGAAATGTTACGACCTTCCAATTAAACATCTGCTTGATGACTACACCGTACCAGTCCAACTCCCAACTCAGAACGATTGTGTTTCACTGCCCCCACCCGGGTGGTTAGTTTGTTAATATACGCCCCACGACGTCGTCCAGGTTCACAACGGACACATTTCTGTAGTTGGAGCGGCTTATTTTCGTTTCGTGACCAGCACATCTGCGAGGCTCCGCCGGTGGGAGTTGTGCACCTGGACAGGAGCCAGTGGGCAGACGAGCCAAGACTGCCTCTCCTTGCCTTCCCGCCATTTCCTTCGCACTTGAAGAAGTCGCAGTTCCCTGGAGCTGCCTGAATCCTTAATGGCTTTCACTGAACCACAGTTTCGGACAAGACATGTTCTATAAGATACATCGTCCTTTGCTTTGAAACCACCGTAAATTCGCCTCAAGAAGTCAAGAAACTAGTAGCTTCAAGTTGGAGCGAGAAAGGTATACTCCTGCATGCATGGTAAGATCCAAGGTCGTTTCTGGCATACACAGTAATGTGCTACTGTTTTGGCTTCGAGGGGAACCTGGAACGTTTGCAACAGTCATTTTTAGACCTGCCAGAAAATTTAGACTCCATGGTATCATGGCACTCCCAATGGAAATACACGGAAATGGCTCGACTGGAGTGAAATAATAAACATCCCTCTTGTATCCTCGTTTGTAGAAGCGTACAAATGGTTTGACGTCTGCGACCTAGGGCGAAGGAATTTCCCAGGCAAACAGACCAAGCAGAAGAACGTTGTAAAAAATTGACTAGCCGATATCGCGACACATACCCGCCACTGAAAACATTTGATCCTAATGATAAACCTCTTAAATAGTTTATCCAGACCGTGAAATGAATTTCACGACCTTTAGGCGAAGTTAAGCGGAAAACATCGGGAATGTGCCAACCAGCTGACAGTATCAATCACATGATGACCAACATAGGAGCAACTGTCGACCAAAAGAAAGAAAAAAGTTCTGTAGTCTTTTACCCTGCCCTTAAGTTTGTTTACCGCCGCCACTGAAACATTGCGGAAAAGCGGACGGAGGCAGACGTTGGACGATACTACGTTGATCTACGTTGCCTGGCAACAGAGACATCAAAAGATGTTTCCGATTAAATCTTTCATCTAGTATCGTCTGTGTTGGTGTATCGGACTACCGGGTCTTCGCATTGTTTAGACACGGTGGAAAGGGTGGACAGGGCCGAGTGACCACCACGTAACCAAACCTCGACTCACCGACCAAACCTACTCAAACGTTTCAGACCTCTGAGAGGTGGGCGCACCCTGGGAACGAGGGGTCGCGCCCAGGCAACTGACCCATAGCTACCTTGGGACCGAGAACGGCGGTACCTGTGCGATTCGATACGTAAACAAGGTCAACTCACAGCTTGCGTGTCTGTGTGGTGTTTACGGGGAAAGGAAGACCACTAGCTGTTTGTGAGAAATGTTGCCACAGTAGTGAGTTTTGGAAGGACAAACAAAATGGAGACACGTCACACTCGCATTCCGATCCAAACATGTCAACTGTGCTCAAAACATGAATGAAAAACGTGAAGATCTACTGCAGTACCGAGGTCACACACCAGGGGGCCCCAAATTGACCTTGACGTTTGTCTTCCCAACACCTACCCACATACCAAATGTAATTACAGTCCATCCAGAGGTTCTAAAGTTATGCTGACTACAAATATCCAGAAGCACAGTCAGACAAACAGACACACCTAAACCTATACCTCCATTTTTCATAGAGGTAATGGTAAACTGTAGGTTTGGTAAAGGATGATCAATGTGACGAGTGATGTGATGAATCAGTTTGCTGATACCGACCATCACAATCAAGGCAGAGGGCCACAATGCACGACAACACAACACAGAATCAACACAATACCAACAGCACGGACAGCCATGTAACATTCTGTAAAGGTGGACAATAGATATGGAGAAAATCTTGTAGGGATAAACGTTCATAAATCTATTGCAATAGGTAACCAGAAATGGAAAATCAAAATTTCTTTTCAATTCTTTTGTAAATGTACGTACTGCATTTCATGGTGATGAACAGGTCGGTCGTGTGTGCTTACACGAAGATTAGCGACGTTGACAGACAGAACTACTTTCTGCAACCAGTCAGTATTTCGCTGCAAACCTCCAATTAAATACAAATGAAGCTACGCTGACAGCTTACATGATAACCAGGCCTTACTGTGTGTGTCTGTCATCACATGGCAAACCCTCTCGGCTGGGGAGAATAAAAAAGACGGCGTTTGTGTAGTATAGCCTCTTGGATCGTGCTCAAACCATCGTAATCCACTGTAAATACAGAAAGTTGAACGAGGTCAAGTCTCAGGCGGCGGAGTGGTATTTCTAATGGGCAAGTCCGTTTCCCAGTGGTATTTATCGTGCATTACGGCAAATGGATAGACGCACTCACCAGACTCTATCAAAGAATCTGCGAGTTGCAATAAGCACGTTTTTCATAGTACCACGCCCACGTCTTAGTCCAGTCGGACTTGTTCTTTCCATTTTCAAAACAAGACCCATCAGCCACAAAGGAACCACAAAGGACCTTAACTTTGAGTGAACCCCCTCTCAGTCCAGCTAGTCAACTCATGGCGGTTCCGTTCGATAAAGTACAGTTAGAACTGCAGGCACGCACATCTTTATCATACAAAGGACGTTATATCATACCTAGCTATAGTGCAAGCTACTTTCCAGACTGAAATGCGAGACAGATCACACTATTGGCTCTCAATCTACAGAGATTGAATATTGTTGCCATCTATACAGACAGAGCCCTCTTCATCAACGTAGTTTTAGACATTTTAGCACTGCTACAAGGATGGGCAAAACGTGCTGTATGATGATAAGCAGCCGAAGCAGCCTATAGCATCTATGAAGCTAGAACGCTACGCGGAAAGGCGGCTATGGCGGCTCAGTAATACAGACACAGATAAAGATACAGGTAATCTTCTAACGACAATCACCATTTGGCTGGTGACAGGCAGGGGGCAATACAACTTACAAGACCTTTCTTTATTCCCTCCCCCACTCAATATTCTGAATTTCTGACCCACTAAGGGTCACAACCACAGAACAAAGACTCGCAATTCCCGCTACATGGACATAACTTTATCAAGAAGCTTTATAAATTTTCTTCGGGCATTTTGCGTTGAAAAAATGTACTTTGAGGACGAGGACAGCCATCGTCATTCCCCAGACACACACTTTGCCGACACGATGTTTGAAGATACTTGATAAAGTCCAGAGGGCCGCATCTCTCCGGACTGATCAGTTCCAGAAAATTGAGTAATTGGACTAGAATTCCTGCGGCTCTGGTGATGATAGAAGCTAATAAACTATCGGGAAAAGGTGCGGAGATTGGGTGTGTGTCTTTTGAACAGTGCAGCGGACTGAATTGAAGGAGGGAAGACGTCATGATGATGTAGTGATCTGATCGTCTTAGCTAATACAAAACGCTAGATGATGGTAGATCTGAGGCGGACGCCTTTGCAATTTAGCTAAATGCCAAAGAGAGTCGGTAATAGCTCCAAGCCTTGATTGTGATCAAACAACGTGCTTCTGTGTATCTTGTTACAACACGGATGACGCTGAGTTTAAATATAAGAGATAGGAAATATCTATTATTACCAGAAAAGAACTGTACTACTCAATTGGATCCAGAACTTGCGAACTTGAAGCAACCGAAAGTCTTCTCAGTACCTGAACGCGTCAATTCTTGGTGACATTCCAGATACCACACACAGAACCTTGGAGACTCTGACGTCCTAGATTGTCTGTCATAATATAAAAGAAGATCCACATTGCTACGACTGGAAACGATTATAAAATGTAACGTTATATTTCCCAGATTTCGAGGATTAACGTTAGCCTGTGCAGAAACCGTTTCCTGCTAAAGTTTGGCCTTGGCTTAGAAAAGAAATATGCCCCACAGGCGAACGACCCACTGACCTCATTAGCGACGCTGACAAGGGGATGAATTTTATCATATTATTTACTGTTTAATCAAATGGAAAATGTGGTTCATGCCGCCAGCGTGGGTTGGTCATGATTCTAGCGGGCGGCACATGAGGTGCGAGTTATTTCAAGGTCAACAAGCGGGAAAGGCACCGCCTGTCGTGAGTCAAAACAGCAAGGCAGTAACATGATAGTATGAATATATTTCTCCAATATGCTTTTCTGATGTAAGATTCCACAAGTTAAGTTCGTAGGTTTATAATAATATAAACGTTAGGCGTTAGCAGTTATAGTAAAAACCGCTGGTATCAATTTTGTCTGCTATTAGCGCGCTTCATCGTTCTCTTTTGTCTTTTCATTTGCCCGGCTGGCGGACAGATCAGATATACTGAAATGCTGTGTTTGGACTGATTTACCATCTAACGTTAGCAAGGTACGTCCATGGCGCTGGTTTACAGGGTACTGAAATGTGTCAATCTGCTGAGGTACGTTAGATTATCAAACGTCACTCTAGATACAAAGGCAGGGGTCAAACTGCAGTATGATCTGAAACTGACAGGCTCCAAGCAGATGTTGGGATTAAACACCGGCCCCAGTACAGTCAAACCTGTATTAGCGGCCACCTTTGCATAACGGCCACCTGCCCATAGTGGCCACTTTTTGTCGGTCCCTTGGATTCGTAATGATTAAGAAATAGGCTTAGCGGCCACCTGTCCAACGCGGCCACGGTCACACGATTTCCGGTCCCGCAGGTACAAAAACACTGCCGATTACGGCCACGCGGACCGCTGATCTATGTTTCGGCACGCGTTCGGCCATATACAGCTGCCGTATCGTCACCCTACGCCGGATTTAAAACCTCTTTGATTTATTTTCAAAACAAAACTTCGTAAACTGGCGCTACCCATACCCGCCGACAAGCGAGGTCATATAAGGTCAATAGACGACACCAATATTACAGAGGTAAATTGCGTTAAAGTTACGTTCTAATACACTATCGCTTAGGTTAATTTTTATCACAAAAACTTTCTAAATGAATTGTTACAAAGACAAAATGATATGAACTTCAGACTATGGTGGATTTTATTCTTACATTTATTAAGAGATAAGTCTAAAATGACGAGACTTTTCTTGTGAGTACCACATTAGCATAATGGGCGAACCTGACGTGTGAACGCGGGAGGGAACACACGGACGGCGAAGTATCAAAGGATACAAGACGAAAGATCAAAGAAATATGACGATACCGGTCTCTTCAGACAATATCAACTGTAGAACATTTAAAACTTTTTATAGCTTTTGTTTTCTTAATACATATAGTGTAAAATCATTGCAGTACATGTACAGTACTGTATTATGTGAATAAAGATCAGTGGGTACTAAAACCATGTGTAACTTATTGCTTGTGGTCAATTAATTAGCATATTCTCTATAGTGGCCACCTCTCTATAGTGGCCAATTTTGACCAGTCCCTTGAGTGGCCGCTATAGACAGGTTTGACTGTATTGTCACCGGCAACAAGACAGTCAGAAGATCTTCCCTTCCGACAACTACGTCGAAATTCTATGAGGAAAATCTAGGTAAAGTCAAGTTTGTATCTCCATCAGTTGCACTGACCGGTGTGGGACCAGACAAGCCCGTTCCCAGTCCAGACCGCAGCTGGCCCACAGTAAAGAACTTGGCACGAGTCTTGGGTGGGGAGGATGCCAGAGAAATTTACAGACGGCGCGCACACATTTGTCCCGATGTCGGCTTGACTTTGCTTTAAATATTTTGGGGCCCAAGTGGACCGCAAACTTTCAAGTTTAGATGAAAAGCAGAACTTGGATCATGGCAAATGTCTCGCCATGAGTCAGTGTATACTGAATGCTGATTAGCACAAAAACACAAATCGTGTTTTTATTGTCTACCGAAAATAAGAAGCTATGGATTTGTATGCTGTTTGTAGTACGATTGCCAAAATGAAATATGCCTTCCATAAACATACAATGGTATAATCATGAATAAATAGTAACATTCCGTTCAATTCCTTTGTATACTCGTAGTACATGCGTATGCCTATATTATACGTCCGAACAAGGAGGTTTTAATAAAACGTCTTGATAAAACCTCATTGATCCTCATTGGTCCAACAAACCTTTAACGTCCAACCGTTTCATGAGTACCGATTTATCATTTCAGCTTCGTCTGTTTCCCTTCAAAAATCTAAGCTTAATGGTCTTCAGTAGATGCTGACACCGCTTTATCTGTTGGGAAACAAAATCTAACGAGTCTTCTTTCGAGAAGACGTTGGATCACCACGACTGGAGACACATTTTGGAAGCAGACACTTAACTTGCCGGTTCCGGTAAAAATTGCTTCCCAAAACCCAGACGTTTCACACAGACATCACACTGAGTAAGCACATTTACGTATTTCTGGAATGGGGTTGCCGAAATGAAATATGTTTCTAGTACAAGTTGCTCCAACCTTCTCTCGACCTTCTCTGCCCAAGAATCTAGCCGAGAAATCGGTCCAGATGTCTGTGGGCGGGGTCCGGTTGTCATAGTAACGGGTCTCACGTGCGCCCCTTGAGCTGGCGGATGCGATGAAACACCAGAAACCATGTACGACGTAGGTTGATGACGTATACAAGCCAAGTCTGGAATATCATATGGTCAACAACAACCTGCAGAACTGCGAGGGCGAGGTGATCTCAAAGAAGATGCTGGTATAGATTAGTAAATTAGTAATCATGATCACATCATGCCCAGGACATGAAATATCACAACCTGAAGTTTTGCTGCAGCACAATAGACATCCGCTAGAAGTGCAGCCCCATTACGACGATGACCTTCGTTTTCTCGGCCCCATTCAAAGAAAGATCAAATATCTTAGGGATCTATCCACAGCTTCTCGAGGTATGGCGGCCGTCTGCTCCCCCTTCACACACACACACGCCGTACAGACAGGCACACAGACAAACGGCAACTAAAATCTAACCTTTATGGTCTTTTTTTAACCTATTTCGTTTTAGCAACAAGATAAGAACCATCTCCTGACATCATTATGGACGTGACCTGTTGTACACGCCTGAGGTTCCGACTGGCCCGGGTCCATGTAGGAATGTCCATAAACCCGCACATGGGGTACGGGCGCCGTCAGACTAAGCCTGGGAATTATCACCGTAAAATACAGCGGCTAAAAAGATAATTGACCTTTGATACTCATAACTTTCTCATTTTGATTTTGACACCACATTTCTGTGGGTCAAAAAGTCTATCATAAGTGTAGACCTCAGAGGAGATGAAAAGATGGCCACATGTATTGGAGACTCCTATGTGGGGGTAAAACTTGTGAAAGCCTACCACTGGATATGATTGGCGTAACGCAGTGGGAAGAAAATAGTACGCATGTACATGTCTGACTCTTTGACACAAGGGTAAAGCTCGCCGTGGGTCACAAAAGAGCTCGTTTCTGGAAATTATTAGCAGGATATCGAGGGATGAAAACATCACTGATCCTTGACACCCTGAAATAAGGGTTAAGACTCCTGTGGGTAAAGAAAAATCCTCCGCTGGAATTTATTACCGCAAAACTCAGCGGGGATGAAGAGATATACCTGGACTCAAACATAATGACACGTGGTGTATTATATAAACCCCTGTGGGGAAAATTAAAGAGTACCTACTGGAAATTATTAGCGCATTGATGCAGGATAAAGATATATCTGGCCTTTGGCACGTAAGTCTATAGGTAAAGACCCACGCAGTCTTGCACTGGAAATTATTATCTCGAAATTGGGAAGGCGGAAAGATAATTTACCTTTGACACAATGTACAGCCCAGCGCGAACCAAGGGGTCAACCTCTGAACATGTGTCCTTCATGTAGTTCGTTAAAAAAACGAAAAGGTTGGGAACTACAAGTTGGGACAACTGAGTTGCAAGGTCTGGGAATGGGTCAAAACCAATCAGGTGATGTCGGTCACAGAATTCTGGGCGGCGAAACGTTTGGTGTAACGACTTGTTGTAATCATGTTTTGTTGTCAGAAAATACGTCTCGATTATGATAGACTGGGATTTGGATGGGATGAAACAGGATTGAATGTCTGTATAAATAAACAGAGTTCAAAATTATCGCCCCTACCTTCCCCCTTGGCAGTGGACTTGCCCGGATCCACACTCTTGGCCGAGATGCCGCCGAAGACCTCGAAGCCGTTACACATGCCGGCCGGCTGTTTGGGATAAAACTTCATGAAGTCATCCTCCTTTGGCTTGACATTATACTTCATATGGTTCAGTTCCTGTAGCCGCTTCATGACCACTGGTTTCACCATCAGCAGCTCCACATCGGAGCCGTCCTGCAGCGCCTTGGACGTGAAGTCGCACGCCGTGGAGAAGTCTGCCAGGATCGCCTCCAGCTGGACGCGGTGCATCCGCAGGTTCCGCTCCTTCGCCTCGCGAAGCTGGTCGATCCTGTCCAACAGCGCGTCCCGGTGCATCAGCAGCGCCTTGACGTACGAGTCGGTGTACTGCTGCACCTCGTTGGCCACCTTCTCCGCGCGGTCGCGAACGGCGAGACTCATGGCCGCGATGCCGTCCAGGGCCTTCCGGAGGATGTCAAGGTTGGGCTCGGTCTGGTTGAGAAGCTCGCGCATGACGGAGGTGTGTTTGTCGCTGATGGTGGACACGAAGGCGCACTCGTGTTCTCTGTGCTCCGCCAGGCAGCAGTCACGACACACCAGCTTGTCACATGTCTGCACGTACAGGGGATTGGAAAAACATCACTACATCAAAAAATAATTGCGTAGGGTTACGTATCACGTTTCTCCAACAGTATCTAATGAATCATCTGTTTACTCCTGTTTCCACCAACAGTCTAATAAGAGAAGTCAAAAGGCCACGTTACTACAATAATTGCGTACGTCGAAGCTATTTCATCATTCACTCAGAATTGTGCGATTGCCAGTTCGTCATGTCTGTACTCTCTTGTCACGTGGGGTACATACCACTCCAAGCCAATCTTCCTAATAAGTTTCACGTTTACAACATAACACAAAACATTCAGTCATAGCTGTAACAAATTAACTCTTCTTGGAGAAGAAATATCAAGTAATTGTTAAATATTCCTTTTTCATCCAAAATAAAAATGCGAAAACAAAGATAAGCAGTTACTCCTATTATGACCTATAGTACAGATTTTGATATCTCAATTTCCTACACAGTGATGGCATAATTGCAAGCCCCAGGTGACTGTGTTGGTCTCAAAATAGAGGTCAGACATGTGTTTCAGAGGTTTGAAAACAATGAACAATCGCCCTGAAGTCGCCGCGGGACCAGCGTCGGACTGGGGAATTCTCGTAAAGTAGGTGGGTCGAAAGACGTGTCACGCCTTCAAGACCAGACAGCCTGAGGAGAAGTTGAAGAAGTTCAACGGCCTGGTGACTACTCAGACAAGTATACCTATATGTAACACCTGCGAGTTAGTCTTGCAGTAGGGATTGTTCAGATAATAACCATGTATTCTCACCTGGCAAAAGAGTCGCAGTTCCTCGGTAGGGTGCACGGCACAGACCACCGGCTGGCTCACCCTCCCCACGCCCTTCTGTCTGGCCTCGTCTAGCGTCAGGACGTTATGGACGGACGTCTTCTTCTGCCGCCTGTGAGCCTGCACGCAGAACCCGCACAGGTTCACCGAGCACTCGAAGCACCGCGCGATGGCGCGAGAACCCTCGACATTGTCCGTACAGAGTCCGCACAGGATCTGCTCCGCCTCCTGGTTCAGCGACGCGATGACCAGCTCGTTGTTGATGATGAAGTCCGAGGGCAGCTCCTCCACGCCGTTCTTCGGGATGTCCACCTCGATGTCGCAGGACGGGCACAGGATGGTGGTGGTGTCTCGGCCCTTCACGGAGATGGAGAAGCTGGAGCCGTTCAGGACGGACATGGAGCCGCTGTCCCGGTCGTCCGCGCCGCCGCCGACGGCGTAAGGCTCGATGGTGCGCAGGCAGGCCGAGCAGAAGGAGTGCAGGCACGGCAGGACCCGCGGGTCCGAGAACTTCTGCTGGCAGATGCCGCACCGCAGCCGGGAGCTGGCCGCGTTCAGGGGAGGCGCGAACCCGTTCGCGAAGCCGTTCATTTGAGGTTTGGACATCTTGTGTGCAGGGTTTGTCGCACCTCCTGACAAACGAGGACGAGGAGAGGATCAGGCTGATGCCACTACGTGCCTGCCAGCCGCCCGGGTCGTCAGACTCAGAACATCTGAGATTCTTGTTGTGTAAATCTGAGAAGTCTTGGCTGCCGGATGACCCGACTTGACCGCCCAGGGCAGCAGGCTGCTCGCCTATAGGCTGCCGCTCCGCCGGGGAGCGGGTAATAGGAACCTGATGGCGGGACACGAGTGTTTTCGTAGATCCAATACTGACAGGGACCGTTCACAAACCGACAAGAGACGCAGAAGTATTCAAGGGTGAAATTAAAGCTATCTGTAGATCTGTCAGCTCACAGGTGTAATCGTGTAGCCTCTGACATGTCTGGGTTTGTTCGCCAGATTTGGTCGATAGACCAAGGCATATATGGAACGCAATGTTACATTTTGTAGTAATTAAAAAAAATTGAAACTTTTATAACATCTTTATTAACGAGCAGAAAAGGGAAGTTTGGAAAAAGTGTGAATATAGGTCAGGCAGCATTTCCCATACAAAGGTAGCAAGAACGAATCGCCCCTGACAAATTGTTTCCGGCATAGCTTCACCGGCGACAATAAATCTCAGAAGGTGTTTAATTGGCGAGGTCAGAGTAGAACATCGATCACACACCGTAAATTGTCCGGACACATACAGAAATCCGCCAGTATTCCTACTTCAACCAATAAGATCCCTGTGGGCCCATGCAGAAGTCTATAGCTAATAACACATGTATGATAGTTTTACTGTCCAGGCTTAGATGTAATACCTTTCTTTTCAGGTCTACGTTAGCGAGATCGAGAGGGGTCTCACGGAGGGCCTAGGGGTTGATCAACGACCATCTACATCTTTGAGGCCGGGCCGGGGAAAATGTTGTGTTTTAGGTGACAAGACAGAGCCTAGCAAAAATCTGTCGACCTCAACCCTTGTTCTGGGTCGGCCGCTGGCAAGGGACATCAAAATTAGAAAACTCTCATCGACATCTGAGTGATGAAAACTTTATAGAACCGTTGCCCAACATTTCTGTTGCAATAGAAAATTGTACGTGTGTAATGTAACGTTATATCTGTGTGCATGAAATATGATGTTGAAAATTCCAGTGCATTTCAGTTTTACATTGTTGAACTGCATTTGTTGGATCACTTCGGCTGAAATGTAAAAACACATAAAGATAATATCTTCCCACCGACTCTACTTTTTTAGGAACAAATAGGAAACACGGCATTGAATTCCCAAGGCCTAACCAGAGTTTGTCCAACCACGTATTACCGCCTATGATATGGGGGGAAAACTGTGACAGTTGTATAGTATAACACAAATGGGCACCATACCGTTGTAATAATGAGGTGAGTTGCACAGTCCCCGTCAATATATCAGCTTTGGCATTTACTGGTGGCGACGTTTTTTGTGTGGTCCAGTCGTGAGCGTAAACTTCGACAGTGATCGAATAGCAGAGTAGTGAATTGTATGTGTACAACTGAATAACGACCAAGCTTTCTGATGGTTTCTCTGCTGTTTTCGCAGCCTTGGAAGTACGGTATTTTCGACAGCTAGCTCTGTTATGTTACGATCACCTGATCTCAAGACCCCCAGATCCCCACCACCAACTTTATAACCTCTATCGTAAGTTAGAAAATCATCACTAGAATATAGCTAGAGACATTCTCTATCATGCATTTAAACATTTATCAGACCTGAAAGGCGCCCAATTGTACATACGTAGCCATGTTACCGTCTAATAGTCTGGTCCTGTATCGTGATCACGACACACAAAGTTAAATCAGGAACGAACAGCAACCTTTCTAACATCGTCCAAGGCCCAGTGTATCTTGAAGATGAACTCCTTCACTACCGTTGCAACACGCTAGAGGACGCTGCTAGACTGGCATTGCTTGGCAGTGAGATTCGGCTGGTAATCATTATGAATATACATGTACATGTAGTTATTCTTGGTCGCCCTGTGAGTATTCAACCACATGGATACGATGAGTGAATGTACATGCATGCTTGAACGTCATAGCATATGAACAGTATACATTTCCCTCAAAGAATCAAGACAAAAACGAACTGCTCTCGTTTTATACACCATTCATGTTAGATTAATCGTAACGAAGAAGAATACTACAGTTAAGAAGATGTCAATCGATATTCAAGTACATTCTCTATCGGCAACTCCGGAACTGTTCGAAGACAGAAGCTGACTTGACGTATGGAGGTAAGACGGCGAAATGACAGCCGTGAGATCTTCTAGGAAATAAATGTTGTGCGTATTGACTCGCTTCGCAGACTTCTTATTGATATCACAAACTATGCGCCTGCTCATGTATCATGTGGGGTTCTTCACGGATCTTTGACTTTCATCTGTAACGACAGCACATTTGTTCTGAGACATCCCCCTCACGTCTTATCAGTTTTGAATTTGTACATACATATATAGACTTGCAGAATGAAAACTGCCGATTATTTTTAAGGGGTTCAAATCAATGCCATTTGACCACTTCAACAATTCAAGGCAACTTGATGGACTAAGGTGTTGGGTGGTGGAAATTATTATGCAAGGAGATAGCAGTGAACATTCATTTCAAAGGCTAAAAGGTTGTAGACTGGAGGTAAACAGTTGTCATCAAGAGAGTTCCATATAGTTTGCCAGTCGGGGGAAGAAACTTTTGATGTACAAGGACTTTGAGTCCCGTATTTGAACAGTATGGCGATGTGAGTTTGAGGAAAAGCTAGTATTGTGCCCGTGAAAGGTTCTAAGTGGAGGAAGTGGAAGTACAGGTGGAAAAGGAACAGGAATGAAACATGAGGCTCAGCATTCCATTGATGCCATGGCGCCAACTGATAGTCAAGCAATGGTCGTACAGATTATCAGATTCTTGGAGAATATCACTTGGCGTTACTGTCTTCCCTCTCAGCTTCAGGAGAAAAACTACACCCCTTTCGTGGCTGACGGATGGTATCTGCCATTCCTGTCACGTCGGCTACATTCTCCCTGGGCTCTTACGGCACACCTGGCTGATACTTATCAAAGGGTCGGTACTCGTGCCCCCCTCCCCACCCCACGGATCGCTTCGAATTCTAAATGTATCGTATCTTCCACCTATACAAACTCTCTATGCAATATATACACACATTACTAGCGTTAGTGGTGTGTTTCAGCGAGATTAGAAGACTAATAGGTTGTAGTATTTTATTTCATAGACTTCTCATTAAGGTTTACTGTTTTAACCCATTTCTGTCCATTGCCAGCCAATGACGATAACGTAGTTCAATGTAAGTGTTGTTCTAATAAGAGTTTGGAGACCTCATACCTCAGACTTCATGGCTTTTATTAATATTTTATCTTGTCTCAATTATTATGCAAATAAAGCTGTAACTAGTATAATTAATTTTAAGTGATGGATGTCTCTGCCAACATAATATATATTACATGTGTTAAAGTAATTTTATTGTGTATATCTCTAAGATACATGTATGCCGAATACCATGGGAATCCGTCGTTCCTTGTTTCACTTATTCTCCTCGAAAGATTTAAACAAAAATGCCCATGCAGTTTCAACGCAAGCTATCGATACCTGCCACCAAACATCGAGGCCATAGACCTAAAATCCGGACGTTCTGCTGCAGTACCAAGGACAGGACCCGGCTATCCCGACACCATCCGCATCTCTAATATCCTCAAGGTCCATTCAGACGGTTTTTTTTCTCAGGAAACACCAACACATTCTGATTTCGTGTCTACTAATCACTAACACCCTCTACCAGAATATTGTCTGAAGAATTTTTGAATTGCTCTAGTCATTTGTAGTGTGACGCCCTTAGATGGACCCTATCCCTGGTGAGCACGTTTGAGGGAGTCCATTTTGCTGGATTACTTTCGACTTCCAATGTAGGGAATAGAAATGATCTGGCAGATCCCAGGGAAATTGAGCAGCTTACAGTCTGTCCATAATAGCACTTAGAAGGCCGACCACGCAGACAAATGCAGAGAACAAGGAGTTGTGACGTTCATAATACGGATGAGGAGTATTCAAACCCTGTGATGTTAACAGTCAAGCTCTCTTGGGATGTTTACTAAACAGCATGTTGTACCACAGGCAGGCGTTATGACATTAAAGGCAGAGAGTATGTTGCTACATGTATATCAATCCCTCACATAATTGAAAGGCTAGGGTTCACATTTTGCAATGTCAAGTTCCATTTTCCTTGTATATTCCAGTGGAGCATCTCTATCTTTATCAGAGGGTTGCGCGGTTCTTACACGCACAGAGGCCGTGGCATGCCAGGCACCACTGTTGCGCCCCTGGAAAATGTACATATTTCCTGGCTCAGCGCAAGTGAAATGAGTACCTGGCTTTGGCTGCTAACATTCCTCAGATAAGGATGCTAAAATCGTGGAGGTTCCGAGTTTGAGGAGAGACACAGAATGTAAAAGAACCCACTACACGAATCGAAAAGAGTAGGGGTATGAGTGGATCAAACAGTCTGCGGGTCGACATCTTGAACCAAGGGAAGTCACCTGTTATATCAATCCTCCCAGATGTGTCAAATATCGATGAAGAAATAGAGGATCTTGAATGTTGTATGTTTGATTCTGCAAACTGTTCCTCACCTGAAACTATATTTATCAATACCCCTTCTCTCTGTCTGTCTGTCTGTCTGTCTGTCTGTCTGTCTGTCTGTCTCTCTGTCTCTCTGTCTCTCTGTCTCTCTCTTTCTCTCTCTCTCTCTCCCTCTCCCTCTCCTTCTCCCTCTCTCTCTCTCCCTCTCCCTCTCTCTTTCTCTGAAAACGTAAGACAAGTCAGAGGAGGGGGACAAGGCTTTTACTGCCAGACAAGATGCTTGGAATGTCCTCTCCAGTGCGTCTCGGGAAATCTCCCATATTTCGACGTTGCTTCTACACGCTGACTGATGAATGAGCAGAGCGTTTTATAGGGACGCCAAGAGCACTCGTGAAATGTGGTGAAACGGGACCGTTCAGTAAATTCACGGAAATGGTTCTCTAAGTGTTTGCCTACGCGACATGTTTGTCCAAATCTAGATATTTTAAATTCACCCGAAACAACTGCCAAACTCTAGACTATGCAAACAAACCCTTTTGCCTGCAGCTGCAAACGGGAATGAACCACGTCCTTACCTATATACAGTTGTGTATGTGCTTTAAGTATGTATGGTTCGTTAAAGTATGTAGCGAATTTTCCCCGCACGACGCTGATTGGCCGGGAGGCGGGGTGGCCGTGACGTCACAGCTCCGGCGGTGGAACGGTTCCAGGGCCGCAGCCACAGACGACAGCCTCTGTCTAACAGGTGGTACAGGCGGGATCGCACCGGCTCAAGGCTCACCAAGGTCAGTACGGCTTACGTCTGTCTTAATACTTTCCGATTGGAATTTTACAAGAACTGTTGCTTGGGTCATGTCTGTCAAGGTTGCTGGATTGGTACGGATTTGCAGACGTAGTCTTCGGCCGTGGTCCGCTCCTTCCCTGTCACCGAGTCAAACTATGGGCGGACCGACAAGACAATTGCGGCCAGGGTTTCTTCGTTTTCAGGAAAAGGAAGTATAAGAATCTAGATGTAAAATTGTCGACAGAGGCTGTCTGAACATAGATCAAATGAGTGCACCAAAATTTGATTAGAACCCTCTTTATCTTTAACACTGATATCATTTTTCCTGGGGCAACCACTTACCATGCCGTTTCATCTTGCACTACCTCCCTGTTGTTTTATTCGCTGCGTTAATTGATGTCTAGGGAACGCCACTTCGTCAAAGCTGTAAACCCCTTTCCTCGAGTTTCAGGAAACACTGAGAAAATGAGCACACTTCAAGCAAACCTCAGATCCTCCAAACTTTGTGTGCAAGCAAACAGTTCAAAGAAATGGACCCGCTGCCAGACGAACGTTAACCGAAGAAAATTGTACATTCCTCAGCCTTAAAACCTAAGCATCTAATTCTATACGAGTGTCCTCACAGCAACAGTACTTCGTGAGAACCGATTGAAATGTTGAGGCAGTTTAGATCTACCTTTTAAAACATGCTATTATTTGCGCACACAAAACTGCCGTCTTATCTTCCTTGTGGAAGGGTTTCCGGGGCGCACGATTTATTTCGCGTGTCGGAAGGCATTCAGTGAAACTGCCGTCGTTGCCATTTAAGCCCAGGTAGTTAAGGGATGAGCCGAACTCACCGTGAGAGCGGGTGGAATTGGACAGCGATTCTCGAGAATTGACAACGTACGTCTTTCGGGTGAGCAGTGAACGTCGGATTACTACTACAAACGTCTACTTTCCGGCGCCATGCAAACCATTGACGCAAATAGAAGAGGTGAAAAATGGAGTCTTTTTTTTTTTTTGGACGCGTCCCTACCGTCTCTTATTACTATGCATCACACATCAGTTTCTATCAAGGTGTTGCGAAACTGTGTTACCGTATCAATGGTAGTTCATTTTGTTGTTGGTATCACCAGCAGTTAAGGACTTCCTTGTGTAAAATAAGATGGTCCATCTAGGATTCTATATGAACTAGTGTTTTTATCTATTTCTAAAAGCATCTACCATGAGCTTTTTCCAGCATGAAGTTTTAAGAGAAGCTTTAACTATTTTTAAAGTGTCTTGATTTTTTGAAAAGCAGTCCCTACACTTGGTGATCACTCATTTCTCTATGTTTCCTTCATCAGTGATCGATTTAATGGCGTTATCCCCTTATTACACTACTTATTCTGTCGTCATTAAACATATCAAACCTTGCCCCGACTATCTTCTCATTATCAACACCATGCAGCTACAGGGTGCGGAAATAAGATCCTATCCGTAATGTACTGACGGCTGGGTGTCATTTAATCTTGCTTATCTAGCAACATGTTAGTGTGTTGGTCTTAAATTATTCATCCATTTGCTCACATCTATTCAATTTCCTCCCCCAATTTTTTTGGCATCTGTAAAAATATCTTAACATACGTGCCCTACCCTCCCGAGAACAGACGGGATAGTAGTGGTTGTCCCGGTGTAATATTTGTGATATCCTCAGGTTTAATATGGACGCTGTCAGCAGCTCTGATTGCCAATATATCGATCTGTTCGAAAGAACCTTGGTGGTTGCCGGGGCAGGGAAATCTCCGCGGACCATTAGCCAATCTCATATTTACATTGATCGGTTTTGTATCTCCTGGGCCAGACCTGTAATCTCGGCATCCTTCGTTATGGAAGATGACTGCCTCTGGTCGTATTATAAAGGGTGAAGGCCTCGTGTGGCCGTACAGTCCAACTCCTGAAGGGCACAGTCGCCCACACTTTGTGTAGCGGAGATCTGTTGTTAGGATTACCATTCATTAGGGATGCTGCAGGAGTTCAATCGCATACACGCATCAGATAGTTCTAAGAACAGTGGAATCTGCTAGAAGTATCAAGTTGTGGTATATTCATCTGTATCTTTTAGATGTTGAACAAGTTGTAACGGATCTTTTGGAAACATGCTCTGTTCGATGATCCCATTCAAATGCATCAACAAAGATCTCGAGTCAGATGGCCAATAACTACTTCGTTGAAGCTTGGTGAAGACGATGTTAATGTAGTAATAGTCTTGTACTTGACATTTGGTAAGTGTGCAGCACATTCACGCTTGGTTTGTTTACGCGCTATGATATGTAACGTTACACACCGAGTGATCAGTAAATATATCAACCGCCTACGGGCCATATATTTGTCTTGACATTTTCGAACCCCATCAAATGGTGTGATCACCAAACCTTGTGCGCTGATTGGCTACATTAATGTTCAGGGCTCGAAATACCACCTGCATATGTTAGTGTAGGTAAAATTGGAGCTGTGCAGGTATTTGTGGTGTCTACCTGCACCTAACCTGCACTAGTCCATGTAGTGGGTTTTATACATAAAGGTATATGTGGATTGTTATTAGCTGCATTGAATGTTACCACCTATAAAGTATAAAGAAATAGAATAGCAATGGTTCCTGAACAATTTTAGACTTTTTAAGTATGATCCATACTTCCTAAATTCAGAAGGTGCAGAGAAAATTTGTCTGGTGCAGGTAATTTTCAATGTTACCTGCACCAGTGCAGGTATACAGAAAAAAAGTATTTCGAGCCCTGATGTCCCATGTCAATACCCCTAAATATGGATCTCGCCCACGCATCGTAAAAGCGTTGACGGATAGTGCCGCTCTGACGAAAGGAATATTCTACCGAGAGGATCCCAAATAATTGATTAATGACGAAATTATACTTATACTCTCTGGGGTATATAGCTTCTTTTGATACATAGACTGTACGTAACCATGTCGTTCTTTAATCACCTATAAACTAATTAGAAAGATTTCCTGCCAATACAAATTGCACATGGCCTTAAGGTGCGCTCCCACCGCACATGTGTCAAGCTTGCGTCACTGTGGGGTTTGAAGATACTCAACGAATTTCAGAGAACGAATTTTCTTTCTTATTGTGTATTTTGTCGTCTTCCAAGTCATACTTTTACGTATTACGCAATATCTAGATTATAAAAAATCGGAGAAAATGACAAAACAGTGACGCAGTGATCGAACCCCGCAGTGACGCAAGCTTGACACACGTGCGATGGGAGCGCACCTTCAGCCCCATGGCGTGACTATGAAGTACGTATAGATTATGAACATGCTAATGCTGAAACATTCGCAATCTGGTGAAACCTGAAGCCTTCCATGTCCAGTTCCTTTTACTGTAGTACTGCCATAAAACCAAATCCTTCAATTTCACGAGACAAAAAGGCCAGAGTGCTAGTGACAACTAACAAAATGGGATGTGGTTTATCGTAATCCTCTGAGCTTTCCCCGAAGCTCCTCTTATTCCATTCGTATGCAGAGCCTATTCGCTCTAGAGACAGGGACGCCTGCTAGCTCGGACCTGGCTTATGACATCTTCACTTGTATCTGCATGCACAGCCAACCGGTAAAGTGGTTGTGTTTCCGCTCACGTTGGGACCATCTGTGTCGCGCAGGATCAAACAGGCCATTAGCTGTAAGTGGTGCGATTGTCTTGTTACAATGCTGGGTAGGGATGGTTCGTAAAGGGCTTTAGGGGCTGTAAAATAAATGGGCAGTGCTGACATTATACCATTGAGAACAAACACTCACGTACAAGAAATACATACGGTCGCAAATGTCTCGAGTTAATGGCAGAATGCTAATTCTCAATATGACTTGACGGACGGATGGTAACTCAATTCAGAGGATGTATAATTTCTCAATATGAATCTGCATATTCTTAGCTTGAATACCATCCTCCGTAGTGACCGCTGGCTCAATCCTTTCGCTTGTTAAGCACGGGGCAGCTTGCTAACCACGGAGCAAGCGAAAGGATTGAGCCAGCGGTCACTACGGAAGATGGTACTCAGGCTAGGCATATTCTGAGACTGTCCGGCTATTGCACATTTCAATCATTCGCAACGTTCTCTTTCGCTATTGTAGACTTACTTTGAAGGCATTCGTCCAAAATGCTGATCACACTCTCTGCAAGCCATGTATCATTAATGACCACGTTACAGTGATTATCTCCATCTCATCTCACGTTATAGCACGGTCCATCCCTCTCAATTAACAAGCCGATCATGTTGTACAGTGGCTGGCGTCCACCTAAGCCAGTAATCACTCATGAGCGCATGTACGACACCCACGAGGGTACTTTGGACGCTTTCATGTTTATCGTAAGAGCAATAAGACGACCGAGATGGCCGTGTAAGGGCTCTCCAGCCTTTCAAGCCATTTCATACGACTCAACATCGGCGAAATCCCGACGGAGTGTCTTGAAGGAAAACCCCTCCCCCAACTCCAGTGGGACGCGTTTGAATTTCTTGTAAGCCCGGGTGTGGACTGTCCTGAAAGAAAATACCACTTGATATCGATTAAAATTGTATAAGACGGCTTGGTACTTTTCCAAGATCGATCATTATTTTCTTGTTATGTAACCCCAAAACATGCATTGACATTGTGCCAAGTTCCCACCCACTAGAGTCTTGTGGATCAGACGTTGGCACAATTTCAATTGGAGGTTCATGCGAAGTTGAGATCAAATATCGTCAAGAAGCGTTTTCCTGCCACAACGACCTCTTTATAAACATGTGACTTAGGAACTTTTAAAACCTGAACAGAATTGGGCTTTCTGAATAGTCAACCACATTGCCAACAAAGAAGGCTGCTTTAACTAGTGATTCGGCTAAACTTAATATTCTTGCTAAGCAGTACGTGAGATAGAGACATATTCCTTAAGACACAGAGGCGCTATAAATAAGCTGTAAGGAGGAACAATTTTCCAGTTCCCGCTGACATTAAGATTGAACCATCAATCATTACCCCGAAACGTATTCGAGACGTCACTGAATATTACTCCGGAACGGTTTGAGTCAGAGATAACTACACAATAACGCTCTAAAGTTAAGACCAACTCCATCTCACTTTACCTAAATCAGGGCTAACAGAAAGGTGAGCATTTCAAATTGGTCTGACGCCGTCAGCGCAACAGTAGGTTTGCCTGTTGCTTTCATTTATCGACATAATGCCGCAAGTATTTACCAGCTGTCGTAATCCCTCCCATATCATCACCCACTGTCGTAATCCCCCCTAAGACATTACCAGCCCGAATATCGACCCGACATGGGACGGGAAAGCAAGGTGGGGGTAATTAGGACCTATTTCTCATTAGATGAGCGATGGTCTTGCCGACCGTGTGTTCCAGCTATAAACACAACTGCTACAGTTCTAAATCAGCTAAATGTGTCGTTGTTCTTTTTCTTCTGTCTAAGTATTGATTTTTTTCAGCCCGAATTTCACTGTTTTTACGTGTCGAAAAGATACATTGAATATTTCCTTGTTGTCAAGATCGTTAAGTCGCTGATTTTTCCTTTTAAGATTTGTAACCTACTCTGACAGATGACAAACATGATTAAAGTATGAATATTTCCCTTGTATTCCACTATACGGCAACTTGTACAGCGGTTTTATGTCCTATACAATACATTGTAAATGCAAATTGCGGTTGCAAACCCGCGGTATAAACTATTCATACAAAGCCCACCGACCAGCTTGTACAAAGCCGTGCCCGAAGCTGCCTTTCAACATCCATTTTCCAATAGAACTATTCATTTTGCCAATAGCGTTTTGTACTTGCCCCAGCGATCCAACATAACTATATGCCTCTGCACGGATCAAATAGTCCATTTTAGACAATTTCCTTGGCTCCTTCCCAGTCGCACCAGGGGTCGAACAGAATCGTGAGTCGTGACTCCAACTCAGTGCACAGTTTCAAACCTAGGGGTATCCTGAACAATTACCTGCACAAGATAGTTATGTTTTCAGGTGCGGGTATCTGTCTTGGGACGAATAACTCGGGCGGTAGTGTATGGATGTTGATGATATTTGCTCTTTTGGTAGGGTTTTCATTTGAATAATTAATGAGGAAATTGTACAATTGCTTTCTGAAGAAGGCCTTTTGCAACACATGTGAATTAGAAACGGGAGAAAATAAATTAATTTAGCGTTTGCTGACGTGAGAGAATTCTTTACGCGTTATTGCATTTCCAAATTACTTTGCAAAGGCTTGAGGCCGTGGAATTCGAGTTCATTTCTTTTGCAGAATTACCAACATTGCTAATCTCAAACTAATCTCTTCTCTATGTGAGGAAGATCCGCCTAGCGACGACTTGTCTGTACCAGAGTTCATCGTTTTCTTCTGTACAGAAATCAAATCTTATGTTGAGACAAACCTTGTGACATTTCATCATGTTTTAGCAGATAATTTCACCAAGTGTTCCAGGATTTTGCTAGTAAAGTATCTTTGCATTTAATAGGTCGTATCTCTAAGTTACTCAATTCTTTGCCATTATTTTTCTACTGGCCATAAGAACTGCATATCATTGTGAGTGGTAAGTTCCAAAATCAATAAGAAAAAAAGTTCATAGTATATGTAGGCATATCATCAAAGTTTTGTCTTTTTTCCATGGGTCCCCCGGCAAAACATAAAGCTAAACAGGTCTTTATCCAAATACTTCTATTGTTCTATTGTAGTGATGATGTTATACAAATCTAAATTTTGTATCCACCCGAAGAAAACGTTGATTGTATAAGGAATTGTCAATTTTTTTGCTTCTAAACAGTTACCATTTTATAGACGCCAAAGAAGTTAGACAGGGAAGCTTGTTAATGCTGTTTGATATTCTTAACGTCTTTGTTCTCAAACAATCTCTCCCGTGACCTTACTGCGACACAAGACGCGGGAATGTGTTCCACGGTTCACGCTCTATTGTAATCATGTTCTTCCAACGCTGTCCCCCGAGGACTATCACACAGGCTTAAGTTCCAATCTATGCGCGAAGTTTCCAGCCTGAAAAACTGAGATATGGCCTTCTCCATATTTCATCGCTAGATAAAACATGCGGCGCATTCCGAGCCCTGCGGGAATAATACATATGATGAGATGTTTCCTCCGAGACGACCGCCCGTCGGCAGATATCTGGGGCTCCCCGCAGTTGAGCTCACGTATATAGTGGGTGGGGTGCACATCGTAACAATCATCACCCGTAAAATAATACATTTTCATTTCAAACTCATGAAAACTGTATACCATGACGAGTTCTTGGAAGCGATGGCTGCAAATAAGTCATAGCAGTGTTATTAGTTTGTTTTATCATTTATGTTGTTGCATCACAGATTTAAAGTTTGCCTTCGGAGTTGATGCCAACAGAAATTCACTTCTGTGGGAAACGGACAGGGCGTTTCAACTATATTGAACCTTTTCTGACAATTGCCTTTTTCATTGTAATTTGCTGTTTGAGTTTGCCAGATATACATTAGCTCTTGTCTAGTGTATGAACACTGCTCTGCCAATGAATTGTATTTGACTAAAGCAGGACGTGTTTGCCATTACGTATACTGTAATGATACACAAATTACACAACAGAAATAACAGCATTTGAACATTTAGGGGGTCCCTGGTAGCAAAATGTAAAGTTTGAAGAAAAATAGTAAATGTACTATCCAAAATAGGCACGTACATCTACTGGAATTTGAGGCCCATAGTTAATTTGAGAAAGTGAAATTTTATCAACACGAGGTGTGGCCATCAATTTGAAAAGTTGGTTTTTTTTTCAAATCGGAAAAAAGTAGGGTCGGGAAATCCGAGAAACAACAAATAAAATTGATGTGGCCTGAGGGTAAAAAAAACACGTAATCTGGTTCTCGAACCACTATGTCTATGGCAATCCCGACGCTGATAGTGATAGACATCTCAGGAGTACACGCCGTACAGTATGTCTTTGATGTATAATTTACACCTTTTTGCACCTTTGAAGTACCTGCTCTATAAATAATTCTGATTGCGAGCGAGTCGCAAGCCGCACTGTCCTGCCTTGAGGGGCGGTGGATATTTCATTAGGCCCGGCTCTGGTGTGTTAACTCCCGCCAGGTGTAGTCGGACCCCGCGCTGTCGCCACCTTACGGCTTCATCTTCGCGCTGACTACATCTGATTGGTTCTTTCTCCTCCATCAATCGTTCTTCGATACTGCAGCACTCTTGAGGATACTTCGAGATCGATAAATGACTAGAAGTGATGAAACACGGGCTACACTGCTTCACACATCCGTATCTTAAATCACCCGAACGTTGCGACATGATGATGCCGCGAACACCTTCTATACACAGGTCGTCTGCTTCAAATGAAATATCTCCGCATCAGTGACACATCTCAGTGATAACGGGCCTTCTCGTGGCACCGCCATCAATTTTCCAACAGCAGGAATTGAGAATTATGCCCTGATAGTTCTGTTATCGTCTTGCATGGTGTCGCTGAGCTCGACAGATTGTGACATGGGGACCAATAATGCGAGAAGGAACACTGTGACTTTCTCTACCGAGTTACGTATACACTGATAAGAACTTCTCACAAGTCACATGCCTGAAAGTGAAACTCATCTATCATGGTAGAATTTATCAAATTCATTACTTAAAAAGAACTGTATTTACCTGCTTCCTTTTGATATTTTTGTTCTAATTCAGCTCACGCTAAGTGTCCCATGTACTGATAATGACATCACAACTGCACAATGACATAAATCAGGACTGAAGCCACCGACGTCATTCTCTACTCCGGGTGAGTCCGGGTCGGTGACCCGGTGTAAATCATTATGAACGATGTACAACATAGCTCCATTTATGATACCAAGCATTTCTCTCTCTCTCTCTCTCTCTCTCTCTCTATTGTATATGTATACTATACATATACAATGTGTCTTACTCAACCTTCTGTCACCTTCCTCAGGGCGTCGGTTCTGTACAAGGAACCTTGTTATTTCATAATATATACACAGCTCTGTTAGACTGATATTTCCTGATGAAAATGTATAGAAAACATCCAACTCAGTCCGTGAATAGTTTCATCGTTTCGGTAAGTCGCTGAAATAAAAAGGTCCTTGTACAGAACTGACGCCCCGAGGAAGGTTTCAGAAAGTTGAGTTAAGTACAAAGAATCCTATTTTCCCACTAAATTCGGTGTTTCCATCGGTCACCTCGTTACGTAAAGAGTTGGTGAGTTATTTATGGCCACACTTATTATATAAGAGAAACAAATATGGGCCCCAGTTTCTTATATCACGCAGGAAGTACGATAAGTTCCACAGGCAGAACGAGGTCGCTGATGTCCACACTCATGACGCTAATGGTGTGTGTGCTAAGAGCTCTCTCCGCAGTTTTGTCGGGCAAACATCATCTAAGTGGGGACAAATTGGTGACCCACTTGCTCTGTGATGCCGTCCTGATGGATTGGTATTGATCTGCTGGTACAGGAAACACCTCTGGTGGGGTGAAGCATGCGTCAACCGTCAGACCAGAGTCCCATCCGATTGTCGTGCATCGATCGTAAAGCGCCTCATCGGTCTTTCTAACTTTCCTTTAAATTCGGTCCAATTACAGACACATGTAAGTTCCAATCCCAAACTGTTATTTGGTTTCATGCGCTTAAGTAGAGGGGTAACTTATCCGGTCTACAGAAACAAAATCATAGCGATTCAGGTTTCTTCTCATTCATCGCATACGTGATAAAATTTCCAAACGCCTCCTAGGCAATCGTCTGGATTGTCACTGTAACTCCCACTGCCATTACCCTATATCTTCAAATAGACCTGTGATGCATTTATCCCCATTATTGCAGCATACATCACAAGCTTAAGCCCAGGACATTTGATCATAAAAGTGACTCAAAGACATGTTTCTTTAAAGTTTGCTAGAGGTAAAATAATGAGAACTGCAGCAAATGTTTTCCTACTTTCTTTACTATTCAATATTCGCACATTTCCTCGCGAAACAGATTTATTTTTGCTTGTATCTATTGAAAGATAGAATGTGTCACGATCGACATATCGCTATATCCGGCCAGCATCTTATATGTTGTCTTCTCTTCACATAACCCCCCCCCCTCCCCTGCATGGATCCCTGATAACAACTTCTGACGAGTTACAACTATTTTTGCAATCGTTTATAGTATCGTCAAACATAGTGGGTGTGAACCCGTATTTGACATGACAAAGACAGACTAGTTGCATTTCCACTTTAATCTACCCACTGCACCTTTGGAGGTGCAATTTTGCCGCCATTCTTGTCTGTGCGGTGAAGCAGTAATACGAGTAAGCACCGTACATTTGAAGCACGATAGAAAACGACAGTTTCCGTATCTCTTTGACATTCAAGAGCCGTGAAGGCATCGTTACTCTCTAAAGTGTCGTTTCACATATGTTGGGGGACCATTAGATCTGTCATCTTTTAAGATGCCAAAAGCGGCAAACGTGGCATCGATGTGCAAGCGGTAAATCTTACGGGACAGGTGAGGCAACAAAGACGGGTCCAATCATTTGTTGGACTTGCATGGTGAAAACGTTGGCGTTGATTCGTTAGGATATCTGACACACCATGTATTCAATGGTATTTAGTTCTTTCACGCTAGTTGTGTTTTGAGATAAACTATCTTGGCGGACTCGGAAGAATCGTAGTTAAGTAAGGGGGGGGGGGCTATCAGATAGGAGGCTTTCAGAAAAACAAGCAAGCATACCATTACCGAACAGTGGCAAATGATAATTTATACAACTGATGTTTCAAAACTGCTCCATGCATCCTTACCACTCATCCGTCACAAAGATGGACCCGAACTCTCATGTCAAATACCCGTACACATACGCAGATAGTAATACAGTCTGCCAGTGAAGTATACGGGTCTCACTACCCTTCAGGTACAGTTATCCTCAACATTACAGAATGTCAGAGCAATTTGCGCCCAAAAGCTGCACAGTTCAACTCCACTGGTGCGCACAGATGACCTGTCAGCGCGTACCAGTATAGATCGTCGGGATCACCACGGCTGGCGAACAGAGATAAGCAATGTGCTGAAGAGAGAAACTACAAAATACACACGTTCACTATGAATAAGGCGCCCTGTTGGAACAGATAATACAGGAATATTATATCGGAAACGAACAAGGTAGTCGAGTGGCCAATTACATAATTTGCAAACAGTAATTGCATAATTTGCAAATTGCTGAAAGACTCAGTTAAATTTCAAAAGTCACCAACAACTTTGTACTGCGAGCGCAGAGTACTTCGAGACTTTCCCGACTAGAATATTATTAAAGATGCGCGTCAATATAGGTATAGTTATTGACACATGTACAAGTCATGTTGGTTGTAAATACGGCATCTTCCTAATTGGATGGAAGACGTTGCATCTAAACCGTGACGCTCCAATTTGAATAGGCGTCCAATTGCAGACTCCAACGCCTCGGCCAGATCTAACATCTTTCTCAGACGGCAATGCACCGTCAACTCTTGATTCGGCTGTACAGTATTCAGGCCGGATTATGTAGGTCAGACTTCGCGTTTGTTTGATACGTTTCGTATTTCCTGAATCGAATGGAAAATTGCCCCCCACAGACGACTGGCTGTCGAGATCCATTCTATGAACAACACGGAAAACAGATAGTGCACACAGAATATATCCATCTGTAGTATTAGCCATTGCCTGTATTATCTTTTTTGCCTCAAGCGAATAGTGACGTTTGTATCAAAACCTTTCAATATATCATGTTTGCTTCCTCCTTACATGATACAGGGTTGAGTTCCTGATTTTGAGATATTGTCGCAAGTAACGCAATGTTTGATGGATGGATGATTCTGGAGATTTTACGGATCAAACGAAGCCTCACGACCGCTTGAACAGATAATATAGACTGAAATCTTTATGTACTATTATTCCTGACGACTGAGAGTTTCAGAATTGTTCTTCTGATATGTGCACATCTCGTAAAATTAAACGCAACGAGGGTAGAAAGTAGGGCGAGTCTTCTTTGACCTCATTTTTCAAACTATGGTCGACGGTAATTGGTTCGTTAAGGTCCATTCCGCAGCTGTAAAACCTCCTCCGCTACAGTAATCGTGTCAGACTTGACGTTGTTGCTGCAAATCTTCAGACCAACGGAACATCGTCAGCATACAAATCACTCTAATCGCCCTCATGCGAACAATCAAACTTAGCTTACTACAGATAATCGACGAAAAAAGAATTTGCGAAGTCATTTTCAAGGTTCCCTGCAGGAGCCACACTGTGACAGTGACGTTAGCAAGATCCCCTGGTACATTACAGAGAGATACTTATTATTCAGTCTGACGCAGTGGTGAGATACCATAAAAAATCTTGTATTCCCTTTGGTTTCTCGTTGTTGCTATGAGACACAGATTAAGGTCAGTGCTAGCATGTATTTGTGAAACTCGTTTATCTCATGAATGTTTGATAAAGCTGCATCTATATGTCATTGAGGTTTTTGTAAACAAACATTGCACCATAACGCCTTACAATTTGACAATAAGGTACAACGTTGGGGATGTGTACATTAGAACTATCATACAGACATGGCAGAAAAACAGAAATGATTTTAACATCGATAACTAACTCAGCTTTGATGACAACCTATTATGTTTTTGTTACTGTTTGTGACGAAACCATTTAAGTTTTTTTTTAATATATTCATGTTGAAAAGCAGACTCGATTTGCTCCATAACTAAGAAAGACAAGACCAAGACGATCGAAAGTTTGTGGGACATATGGGTTTGGTAATAGTTTTCCTGTCAGAAGGGATGGCAAATATATTGTGTCTAGCTCGACAAATGTATTCAATGTCCCTGCACAAGATTGACCCTACGCTTAGATGAGAGGGTTATTAAATGGCAGCCTAATGCTATACATAATCCGTTTCTATGGAAACTATCCCTACCGTAATCGTAGCAATCACAGATAATTTGGACGAGGTCAATGTGGGCAGCAGGAGTATTTCCCGTAACGTTTTCATCTTCAGGCAGTGATCTGCAACACTGCTTGTGTTATTTCCTTCTGGCTGGTTCAGTCTCCTGTGGCTTCATTAGCTGAGCGTTGAAAAGTCCCAAAATCATATCAGACGTAACGTTACTTGCCATGGTTAAGATATAGAGCCAATTAGAATTATCCGTCGAAGTTCCTGTTTGTGCATTTTATGGGATTACGAGTACACTCCTGTATGAAGGAACAGACAACCTACGTGTTTTGTATTTGAAAACATGTAACTTATTTTGTTTCTTAAAATATGTAGAAAACACACCTAGGTACGTTCTACAGGACCGTTCCCATAGCAACATACGACATCTTAGGACTTAGGACTAACGATTCGCAGTTAGGTACTAGCCACCGACTACTGGCACTAGAGAGGGTATGCTTTACGACGATTCCCAATAACTTCCGTCCTGTAGTTTGAAGGGAAACCATATTGATTTTTCTATCACAATCCTTGCCAGCTTACGACTACCATATTCTTCTAACTCGTAAACATGGCTTAAAGTCCTTATTTATGGTGACTGCTGGATACTTTCCGCAAAAAAAAAACAAGTATCTATTCCACGTCAAAACTAATTTCTCTATTCGCATCACTTAACTGGATTTGTTGAATTCAACCTTGCTAAACTACCAGATGTAAGCTTAATTCGACCTTAAGCTTGTTACCGCGATTTCGTATCGTCGCCGATAAATGTCGTCGCTGGCTGTGATGCATGCAGAAACCTAACACACTGCCATGTGAACGGGACATATCTGTCCAGACGGAAAGACGAGACAAGAGAGCATGTATTACTTAGAGTGATGTGGCTATCTGCCATGAGATAGACCGCCCACTTAGTGAAAGTTGTGTTGTGAAAAGTAGGAGTTGGTGCGGATAGATGCCTAGTTGATAAGCATGTGTTAGAACGAGCTTCAGCAGTAGTCATGGAAATAGCCTAGTCTCTACCAGACTGACTACGGTGGGTATTATAGAGAGAAAATTTGCCAGGGGAGTTTTGCTATCAGCGGAGTTGACCGGCCGCGCAGGAGAATCATGAACCTAAGCGTGGACCGATTCTCCTGGCGAATTTCTCGAATTCTACGGTCCCCGCACCCCCGTAGGAAGTCCTGGTGGAGGCTAGACATTGCCTCTCGTTTCTTCTGTGTCTCAAAATCTTAAAATCTCAACATCTTAAATGAATCTATTCAGCTGTAGCCTGTAGATATCTATCAAACGAGGCCCTTTCTTATTCAAGCAAAAGCCCCTACAATCTGAGTGAAATTATCAAAACGTGACAAGATAATACATTAATTTATTGCATCAATAGTGCAAAGAGTTGTAATATATTACACATGGTGGGACATGCAGTGAATTCAAATTGTATTTGCAAGCTATGTCAATGAACTTTTATATTTATTACTTTTACGAGGCAGGGAAACAATATATAAAATGTTAGAATAACATGATGTGTCAATCCTGTCGGCTACCATGGCAACGTGACACAAATCCATATAAAACACACTTTATGACGTCAGTAGAATTCCGCGGGATCCACCCCTGCTATATCCATGCTGCAGTTGTTTGTGTGTGAGTTATTGCACATATAACACGTTACAACTAAACAAAGCACATCGTTCGCGATGTCGGAAGCGGATCGTATGTTAACTACTCATGATGATTAATCGAGTCTCTGGCGAAATTAGATAATAAAGATTTGTGCACACAGAAAAATGGTCGATCCCGGCTCAACAATCGGCACAATACTCAAGGTCAGTAAAGCCATTTACATCGAAACGGCCGTGTGGTGCAGACAGTAACCAGTCACGGTTACTAGGCTCAAGATATCTGCTGGTTAGGACCTGGAAATTTCGACAAATTGTGCACGCCGCGCATATCATCGTCTACATTGCAGACAACGGTGTATCGTTGCTGGGTTCGGGATATATTACTGCTGCGTTTTTATGTAATGAAGAGATGACAAGCTTAATCCATGATTAAGTGCATAATCCGTTAGTCAAGAATTTCCCATCAAAGGCTTACAAGGAGGAGACTTCGTACCTTCTCATAACAAGCAAGAGGAGAAGAGAGGAACAAAAGGGGGATAAGAAAGGCACAGTCGGGTTGTCTTGTCTTGTCTTGTTTTGTTTTGTTTTGTTTTACTCCCAAATAACCCCGCGTAGCTAGGGAGTAGAGGGGGCTAAGCACATCACTCTGGTAGAGAACTGGCCCATCACCAGAAAGGAATCAAGAGATTCTAAATAACCGCAGCATCTTATAGCTAGATTGTAAGATTCGATCTTCTGAAGTGATTTGAAGTGTTTAAAAGAGATAACATTCCATCAAACCGTGTTGGTATATCAGGCTATGCTTAGCGCACAATCAGCCAGGCACTGATATCATTATGTGCGATCCGCCTCTGCGAAAATTAGATCACACCCATCAAAGATGTCATTACAAACGCTCTTGACCCAATTACGCAGAAACACAGCTATCTGGATGTTGCAGGTATAGATACAAAACTGAAAGACACCGATTTATTTCTGCAGGAGTTCTCCATTGACAACGTAGCTGACCGTCTGTAGTCAACGCCGATAACTGCACAACTGGTGACCTGAGCAACTGGCAATCCAGCACCATGGACAAGTCCCAAGATGGTAAGACTAGAATATTACCGTTTGTTGTGACAAATGCGTGCCCCGTAGTGTTTGTACTCTGTGTTTGTGTACTCTTTAGACTCACCATTCCCGGTCCCTGTTTCCCATACTATCATATATTTCCTTTGTGCGAACATTTTATTTTGAACTCATTGTGTAACTACCAAAATTGGTCATCTTGAACATCACATCCGTCTTCAGATGAATACGCGCCAGATAATTTGATTTCACCAACAGCGCAGCTGAGCAGTGTCAAACAATATCCGTTCTATCTCCGCGCACGTAATGAAATATTCTGCAGTGTAGGCCATAGCTATCATCAATCTAAAAGGACTATGCTGCTGCACTACCACCATTTGAATGGTGTTCCCCTTGGAACAGAACCCGAGCTAAGAATTGTAAATAGCTAGAAACCTCCGTTCTCCTCTAAATCTATTTACAACATCTCCCCTGCTTCCTCCAAACCTTTTATACCAGCGCTATACATACATACATACATAACTGAGTTAGCATCGATTTACTGGACAATCCAGTCCATCAGTACGTAACCCTGTATATACGTATGTTCTGTTCGCACAATTTCTCAGACAGTATCTCAGGTAACGACGTCTTCAACAGACGATTTATGTACAATTTGCTCTATGGCAAATACTTGGAGACCATCGACGTAAGATGAACAGTACAGAACATCCCCAGAATCCTTGGCGAATCTTCAGACATAACAAAAGACTTTTTCTCAAAGGACCCCATTATAAACGCGTAGCTTCCATATATCCTAATACATATCAGACGGCTAGAGGGATTAACATCTATATCTACTATTCGTTGCAATACATGTTTAATTTCTAAATTGTTCCCAGTGAATTTAGATTACTCCAACTATACTTGTACCCAAACCTTTACAACATTGTTGTAGATTGAAAAATAACTCATTCTGTGAGAGAACTCCAAGTGAAGATATTCCGCGTCAGCACATATAACCTCTGTGTATAAATTCCCTTATATATTACACAGTACGTGCCCGGGGGCTCCCCTGTGTTAAATTCCTCCTGGTCGTAATGCTGCTGACGTGTGCGCTTAACATTCTTTGAACTCTGCATAATTTTGTGCTTCTGCCTTACAAAATGCCCTCTAGATCTAGTTCTCATGCCTAAAAGATATGACAGTAAGCCACTTGCTTTACAACGTCACATTACGAGCACACTCAATACATTTAAAAATGGTCACATACTGTTGTTTTCAAACGTATATACTTGCATTACAAAACACTATCTATTCTTGGCTGATTGCGAACGTGTTTTGCAACATTGTAGAGATAAGCGTCCATAGAGACATGATACACCAGGTGTAGGTATATCCATAATCGTTCCGCTCGTATTCACGTCGCGATTGGTAATTCTGATGTGTTTCATTGTGTGAAATTTCCTATGAGAATAAGAACGCTGGTGGACAGAATTGATCATTATAGTTAACCAATGTACCGGGCCTCGTTCTTAATACCGTTACTGTATATGTGCGTGTAGAAGACGAATTCGAAATTCCAGACCTGCTCATATACCACACATATGTACCAGTTTCTCTTGAAAATGAAATCATGTAAACCTTAAAGGTTTTCGTCCTTAGAATAAGTGAAGCATTTTGATGATAACAGTTTTACAAGTAATGGCGCCCTAACTGAAGATTTACGCCTCTTGTAACAATGTCCCCTTGTAAAGACTCAATAAAGAAGAGTCTTCGCTTCTAAATGAATTATTCACAATCAATCAGTACTGTACCTGTCACGATTAACGACGAAGATGCGGTCGCAGCATACTGTGCAAATTTCCCTGGTGTATGGCTTTCTCGTTAGAGACTCCGCAGTGCTTGTAATGGAATCTTGAATGTTCCTTACAAGACACAGCAACAGTTTGTGAGGCGTATGGCAATTTCTGGTTCTGGTAAAGCAGTTCTTAAGAGTTGAAATATTCTGCGGGCTGTAAAAGTCAGGAATTTGCCATTGGCCACACTGATTTAATTTTATGGATGACATCCTCGGGAGACACCAAAACTAACGCACGGCGGTGACAAAAAAAATCAAGGGAAAAATGCTGCCAAGGCACACAGGACTGAACATCAAGTCCATTATATTCCTTCCCGGCTTGGTTTATCTTATGTTCATTTCTAGTAAGTATGTAAGAGACCATCGTTGACATTTCAACAACAACAATTTCATTATTGACAGTCTTGTTTAAAGAGGGGAACAAGGGCGCGAGCAGTGGCCCCATGCCCTGACCATGTGCCCCCTGACCCTCTAGATCAGATCCTTTGACAAGCATAAAATTGTGATTGACCAGGAATGCTATTGGGTGACATGTGGCCACATTTTCTTAGAATATACAAAAATCAATGCCCCACAGATGTCATCCATAATTCGGATGTTAATGTAAACTTACGTTAGAATATTCCAGGTAAGAGTAAGAAAATGCATTTCCCCATAAATGCCAAGTTCATCACAACAACCACATGTATATCCACAAGTAGCGAAGTAAAAAGATTCTCTGCGATCAGTTAATAAAACCTCTCCTGCTACGCTTCGGTAACCTGTCAGTTTCCTTAATGAATAAACTTTGTAACAGCTACGCATCTCTTGGGGATACAACGTAGCATCGGACTGCTTTCTCAGTATTCGCAGATCTGCCAGGGTTGTATCTTAGGTGACAGCTCCACACGGGAAAAACGTCTCATAGCGCCATGGGGAACAGAATTAGGCGCCGTCAGAGGGAAGGGGGCAGAGGGCATCCACACATCATCCATCATGTCCATTATTTGATAACAGGGGAGCAGGCCGATCTATCTTTTCTAATAGCGTGGGGCAAGAAGTTCATTGGGGCTTTGTCGTTGCTATAACGGATCGTGGCTGACTTCGTCATGCAAGAAACCGATTACAGTTCTCTCTCATTCTGAACTTAAACCGTCATGATGTTTTTAAGTGATGTTTTGTTTAATTTTTCTCAAAGTATAACCACCCCTGCACTAGCCACTAAAGTTGCATCGCGTACGGTCAGGATAAAATCCTGAATGTCACATTGACCTCTTATTGTGGCTCCAACCTATTTTTGTGACAATTTCTGCCCCACGTCGGAAACTAATTCATAGAATATAGATTACGTTTTCCGTGGGTCACTTCCCCCTGGATCTGACAGAACGTGGGTCATTTTAAATCATGTAATTTCGTTCGTCTGTGGCTCTCCACCGGGGCACAGCACACGCCACACGCCCTCTGTGCATTCCAATTCTACAGGGCCCCTGATGAAAGTTTAATTTGGGGTCCGACAAGTGGCGTGAAAAGAAATCACATCCTCCATTAGGTACGGCGAGAACAAGGAGGAGGAAATTGCCAAACGGTTGATTGATGGGAAATCAGTAATCATGGCCTGTTTGACTTTGAACCAGAAAGTTTAGCTCGCCCTTTGGTTGTTCATCACGTCTTCAGCAATCAAGTTGTAATCAAGTGGGGTGTAGGATATACGGCATGCTCACACCTTACCGCTAGTTTCAACTTTTAGACCTAAGTATCTAAGAGTGCATACGTTAGATTTAGCCCAAACATCCACGTCTATCAATCACTTGAATATCCTTTGACGTGATTTCCTCGAGGGCTTGTATGCCAACTCAGAAGGCATGATATGTATGCCATCTAGACTTTGGATACACAGTATGAACATAAAGCGAAAGCTCTACTTAAGGTAAAATATGAGCAACTACGTAACAGACGGCCACGGCCATAACGGACAAACATACCCGACTTGTTTTATGACGAAATCGAGGTGAAAGTACCCAACTCTCATCTTTAATGGCACCCTTGGATATGACTTTTTCTTGCTCCATCGCTTGAGGGCCATCAGACGTGACCTCACGGGTCACAGGAAACATTCCGCACACCGGGTGTACTTCACCTTACCGCGCGGGATCTTTGTTCTGTCGGGTTTCTCTGCGTGACGGATCTATCCTGGGTCTCTAATGCACGGAACAACTGGCATCAACATTTATCTATACAAGATCTCTGGAAGTGACGAACGATGATATTCCCATAGCGGCGAATATGGACATACATTGTATCCATAAAGATGTGTATGGTAAGAACGTGGTAATGGCTGACGTTAAGGGCGAATGCTCCTTCTTCTCTTCTAAAGGTTGCCTTCAAGAAAACATTTTATCTTCAAGACGACAATGGACGAACATCATCATTTCTTTATCGAATATGTTGACATGTAAATCCGTGAAACGTCTAAATCACAGATGCAATCATTGTGAAACAAGTAGTTCATAAAATGTCGTGTCATGATTACGGAAGAGGTGGATACATTGAGTACGGTACAGCATAAGGTACAGAAAGCAATGCAAAGATCCAACGATACTAGATACTTTAAACTAGTACATACAAAATGGAGCTTTGAGTGTAACCAATGATGGACAAGTACTTCTTGTACTTATGTAACTGAGGCAACAACGATAGTCAAGAGTGTAGTCACACTATGCAAGATCAGAGTAGCGTCAATTTTAGGATCAACGCCTATGCTGGCATGGGACGATAAAGACCGACGCAGGAGAACAGTAAAGACAGAATAGATCTGCCTGGCACGATAGGCCTCCTTCACCGGCGTCTCTGGGGGCCGCGATTTTTAACCGTTTAACCGGGAATACGCCGGAAAAGGAAAATATGCCGGGAAAGGAAAAATGCCGGGAAAGGAATATATACTGAGAAGCTTGTACGAGCCCCCAGCAAGTTTTTTTTTTAATATGGCTCAGTTCTCGCCGAAGTCTTGCATGCGTGCTGGCCATGGGGGCCTGTACAAATTTCCCGGTATATATTCCTTCCCCGGCATATTTTCCTTTCCCGGCATATTTTCCCTGTTCGGCGTATTCCCAGTTAAAAATCGCGAATCCATCCCCCAACCAAAAAAAAAAAAAAAAAAAAACAGACCCCCAGAGACGCCAATGAAGGAGGCTTGCTCTGATGGTAGATCATGTACTTTACTCCCACACTCCCACATAGGACTGATTTCCTCCACGAAGTACATTCTGTTGCTCTGTCAACTGAAAACTGCAAAACTTTTATATCCCGGGCTGATGCGTCGGTACATTAAGTTGATATGTGTTGATCTAACTGTGAACACATACAGGGGGATGTGCCAGAGATACTGATCCCGACAGTCCCGATAAGATTGCCTCCTACCGCACACGTCAAGACATGGGTAATCTTAACACTGAGAAAGATCTTAACGATGTTTCTTGGCAGCCTCTGAAAATGCATGTCAAAGTATCAGTCGCATCAGCATTTTTGTATAATCACCTTGAAACTGTACACAGAATAGCGGCAAGTAACAAGTAGAAAAAAGTTGGTTATGATGGCAGAGGAGTTGGGCGAGGGTGTTTTGCACGGTATGATTATTACAATTCTACTTCTTTTTTCATGTAACGCTAGATTGATCAGCATCAAAAACAATATGTGCCGGATATACTGGTAACCATAGCAATTTACGGCGGATTTATGGGAAGTGAACCCAAAAGAAACAGCTTGGCAACACCATTCTAGTTTGCTTCTATGATTATTTTTCATACAATCCCGTTTTTTCACAGCAATACCACCTTCAACCATGCGCCCATATTTTCTAATCATTTGCCGCACTACAAAATCACAGTTGCGTCTCTTTCGTAATCTACTTTAAAAGATGCATTTTCCACCACAATGGTCGTTTCAGAAAGGTTTCCAAATGCCGCGACCTTTAAGCAAGATTGTCCCTGAGAACAGTGCTTTCACATCCATCGTACTGAAGTAATTTCCTCTAGTCGACGGGGATAAAAGACCTGTCTGTAGCGGGGTATATCACACAGTCAGTGCGCCGGAGATAAATGTTCTAACGGCCCGCAGTTTGTAAAGGACGGCTTTGGCTGAATACCGGTACATCAATCAGACAGATGATGGGGGAACACAGGTGTGCATCTCCATTGGCTGAGATGGATGAATGCAGATGTGAACACACGCCGTGATGTACAACCAGACCACCGCTTGCCGTGCACAACATGTTAAAGATACTTCCTTCAATCAATGGTAAAACCTTTGGGGCACTGCTGGATTTGTTATGCTTAAGATACAAAGTACAAACGTCAAACTTTAGCGGTGCAACGCTTTTTCATTGGGTGATTCACAGCTCAAATAGTCATCAAATCCAACACGCCAAGACAATCCAGAAACATTGGATACGATATATCTGGCATATCACGATGCTCTGAGAAGACCTCATCTGTCAACGTAGAATGAACGATTTATCGAGAGCAGTTTGCTTTGATATACGAGAGGGAGACAGTCGTATAGGTTGTGACTGACTGCTGGAAAATGAACGCCCTTTCCATGAGACATCTATCATGTTTTTACCTTAGTTCTTTAATATCAGCAGTGACAAGCAATAAAAACGGCTAGAAACGAGTTCCGGCTAAAAGAAAGACGGTAGCTCAGTGTGCAGGGATAGAGTAATTGCTGGAAATATTGCCCTTAACCCGTTCTCTCTACTCTACAACAACAACGGCACGATCGATATAATTTCTGAGAATTTCATAAAGCAGCAGCACCTGCTCCCTCTCATGCTTTATTTGTGTTCCACAGTGGGATGACTATGTTTTAAAGGTCACACACGCGCCATTACCAATTTACAATACACTCCCTCCGTTAGCTGACATTTTGAGCCGTTTCGATTATCTATAAGCAATGGCTATTAATGCGTATGGTCTAAAGCTCCTTGTCTTTTGCATTGACAGTTGAAACTTTGGTTGTAAATTATTATAGAGATAAATACGAGCTTGATTGATAGATTAATCCCCCCCCCAAAAAAAAATTGCAAAACGTATCGTTAAAGCACCTCAGATATCAGCACCATGGACAGACCTTTGCTAAAACCAAACATGTTGTTATTAATCAATTATCAACCATCACAACATGTCTATATTACCGATATAGGTGTTTGAAAGTCGTAGCCAAAGTTAATGCTACCCATCCCACTGTGTTATTCATCCATTCTAACGTATCCGGTTTCCCTTATCTTGTGTTTAATGTCAACTGACTGTACCCCCAAAGGTCTACAGTGGCAGTGCTGACTGTGACCTTGTTCAATGTCACTTGTCAGTGTCATTTGTAACTGTCTTGTCGCATTCTGTGTCTATCGGAACAATGTCAAAGTCTACTTGACTGTACCTAGCACAACACCATTCTCATGTCCAGTGTCAGTGTGTTATTCCCATTGATCTTCCGGTACTGTGTCGTCTTTAATTATCTGTAAAAAGCCATGTATGTCTCTGTCTCTGCGTTGTGAGTAAAATGTTGTGAATCAGTGCATGCCCCATACCACGGAATTCCAGCCTTGCCTCTGTACTGGATATATATCTAAGGAAGCTGTTGTCTTGATATGCTTTGTATTTTCCGTGACGTTAAATGATTTTGAAGGACAGTATTCAGTAAGATGGCGGGCACCGGTCCACACCACAAAATGCGTTTCCCCAGGACCTCTGTCCCAAGGCTCGCCTGTGGCCTTGGAAAGAGAGTCTATCTTTGTGTGCTCCGTCCTGTTTTATCTGCAGCCATGTTTAACAAGTCCATGAGTGTGGACGCACGGAGCTGTCCCGAGGACCCCGACTCCACCGTGGAACTCCGTCTGAACGATTCCGGTACAGAACACAATTACGGTAGCCCATCCCCGTACATGTCCTAACTCTTCCTCGGGAAAACCCCATTCCCTATCCATTTCCGCCATTTCAATATTTCACATTCCCTGATCCCATAAAATATCATGGTCTCTACGTATCACAGTTAACTGCCTCTGAATGTGACTTTTACAGTTATATATGAGGTGCATAAAGATACTGTCAATGCGTTCTACTCAATAAGTTACATACCATACCGTGTTTTTTAAAAATAATTTTCGTCTTACTTTTCCATAATGTGGTTGACAATACATCATGAATGGATATTACTTCTTCTATATGTCAAACACTTATATCTTGCTACAGGCTTCGAAGAGCTTACTGCTCTTTGTACACATTTAACGAGCCTGTAAACGTTTCTTTTGGTAAGCCTTGGCAGTGGAGACGCCATTAAACCCATGATCTGGCCTCGTAAAACAAGTATGCAATGCCAAAGGAAAGTGATAAACACGAAATCCAGAATTTATTAGAAAAGGAAAAAGCATTGTGGCAGGCATAACATGATGGCTGTGCAAATACAAATGGACTGATATGCGGCAAGGATGAGTGAGTGAGTGAGTGAGCGAGCGAGTGAGTGAGTGAGAGATACAAATGTACCCTAGAATACGACATATCGTTCAAAGATAGGTTCATGTAGTTTTTGTTGTAGACGAATTTATAGACTTCGAAGCTTTTTGAGAAAAGTCAATGTATCTAATTGATAGATATCCACACAACGGGTCATTTCTGGACGTAACGAGAGCTGAGGTAAAATTAGTTGTAAACAAACCAATAAGCCTGTAAGAAGCATGCTGAAAGCACTGCTTGTAAATTGGTTTCCTGAGAGCGGCTTGTCAGCCAAGCTGATGAATATCCAGCCATGAGCGAGGAGCTACAAGCCCAAGTCTTTGATCTCGCCTTATCGTGAACTCCATTGACGTCTGTCTTCCACTAAAATGTTATCCTAAAGGCTTTGAGGAATAAACCGAGTAAACCGAGGTCTCCAGAAAATATGTCGGCTTCGCACCTTAAGTTGACTGAGAATGAGACTGTCACATCAGAAATCCTGAAAATTACTTCTACATCTGCGTATGCGCTTCCACTGACACTCTAGAGCAGAGAACTAGTGTCCTGTTGTTTGTTTGTTTGAACCTTTATCTTTTCATAAATCTCAAATTGGCATGCAGGCCGCTTTTCATTGAGGTCACGAGAGAAGAAGTAAGGGTCCGATAAGATATTTCAGAGATACAGATTACATCATTTAAGTCCTAATGAATATATAAACATATAAACTGTGTACTGAGATGACCTGCCATTGACTTAGATTCATTTATACGCACTGAGTGGTAATACTAGGATCTATCAGACTGAGTGAATTTTCCAAATACAATTTGGAGAATCTGATGTACCTTAATCTGATGAGTGAAATGCCAACCACATTACCTCCATGGGTTATTTTGTTTCCGTCTGGCCTGAAATGACATCTTGCATTCGTTCTTTTGCCACAGCGATGGCCCGTAAATCCAAGAGCGTGGAGGAGACGACCAATCAGGAGGAGGAAGAGATCGACATTGACCTCAACGACCCGGAAACGGAAAAGGCTGCCCTGACCATCCAGAACAAGTACAAGGACTTCAAGCTGAAGAAAGGCAAAAAGTCGGCCTCCACCTCTACCTGATTCCACAGGGAGGCGTTTTCGTTGGGCTGTGTGCAACTTTCGACATCTACGGCCAAGCATCTTACACCTCCATTCAACAGTTTTACAGTTTTGTTCGGGAAAAAAAATTATATACATGTATTCACTATGACGCAGGATATTGCACCATATTCCGCCAGGTCTGGACTTTTTAAGGTTTTAAGACATCAAGGAGATCTGAACTAGATAAATCATACTCATCAGAGTTACTGAACATATTTGACAGTTCATCACGACACACTGATGAGTTAGGCCTTCTTCACTGATTATAGATTCATATCAACATATTATTGTATATCATTAAGGAAATTAAGGAAATTAAGAAAGTATATGTCATACAAATGTAGCAAACTTTTCCCATTTTTCTTAATCATATATTGGTAACATTACTAACATATCATTGCAAAACAAAAAGCTACCCCCATGCAAAAGTAACAAATGGATGTTTCCACCTATTTCTCAGTCACCCTTCACCTAACACTTGCATGTTCGAAGTGTTTTGCTAAGACCAGTACAAGTACCTGATATGTAGCTGACCGTTGCACTGAAGTCTAGTGCCTGGTGTGCAGCCTTTTCTGTACATACAAAACGATGCTATAGCCTAGTAACATACCTTACTAATAAACACATGACACTCTATAGTGTGCTGTATGTATGTATCTGTATATTGGCTACAAGAGTGAATCTATATATGCATGCTTATTCTTTTGCCTCTAGATCACAAGAAAGAAAAATTCTAACTACATGTGTCAGTGGTGTGAGTTCAGATATATGTTGTTATCGATATCAGTCTTAAGATGGCCAACAGACTTAAGAAATGCAAATGTAAGGAGCCCAAGAAAAAGTCATATACATGTACCTAACACTGTATATTGCAGGACTTACTAATAGGTAAGTTATGTATACGCCCAAAAAGACCAAAAGATGCACTCTCAACCCAACTTAAGTTTAGTTGTAGATTCACATCTAAAGTTTTGCAGTGCACCATGCAGCCATCTAGCTATTCGCGTTGGTACTGCAACCAGCTGAGTGCACCAATATTGACGTTCTGGATGTCCCCCCACTTGATATTGAATGGCCATGTTAAAGTCAAAACTAAATGTGCATGTGTATACCATTGTTGGTGACATTGACAGCTCTTACACTGTATCATGTATGGCTACAGTATCTTGTTATTCTACATGTATGAGCTGTAAGGTAGTTGAAAAAGATAAAAGGAGCCCCATTGCTCTTTGTGGTATTTAGGCAGGGTTAATGACAATGCCATGAATGTAACTGGTGTCACAGTATAGTTTTCCATATGTAGACATATGACCAACCACAAGGGTACACCCAGTATACATAGATAGAGATGTATGAAGACCTATTCATCATGATGCAAATCGAATCTTTCACCCGTGTCACCTGTTGGAATTTTCAATAAATATTTGCACCATCCACAGGAGCAGTTGACTCATTTTCAAAGTATTTGTATACCTAAAACACTTATCTTAATTAGTTTTTTCATGCTATGCATTCCTTTTGAGGATGTTTTGCCAAACACTTACATAATTCTTAGTTAACCCTTCAAGTATTGAAAGCCAACACCAGTATTAGAAGCCAGAGAAGATACATACACATATACATCATGTACATGGATTATTGCTCTGTCTAAATTATGAGTGTTTTTGCCAACACAAGTCAAATCACAGGGACTTCATTCAACTGTAAATTCAGACTGCAAAAACTTAACTTCAGTCCAATCATACAGCAGCTCAGATTACTGACACAATGGCATGATGAGCACATTTATCAACAAATTCACCTCCGAGAATCAACATTGCCCAGACCATTCCTAATACATCGTTTATGTGGTTTGAGAGAATCATTGCCAAAAAGTAGTTACTCAAGCAACTGGATATGGTTTTGGAAAACTTGTGAATGGACAATAATCAAACCAATGGTCCATTTCGTTACAAAGAAATCCAGTTGCTTGAATAACTACTTTTTGGCGTATCTTATTACCTGGATGTCTAACTTACATCGACGTAAGAGAATCATTGTTCCTCACTTCTCTCTAGACTATTAACTTTTCAAGGAAAAGTTCTTTAACATGACCAAAAGTTTCTACCTGCCAACATTTTGGCAACTTGTCAGCTGACTTCATAGCCCTGGTTACTCTCCAAGCAGAGGTTGAGTCGCGTAGATATAGTAGTAGTCGGAAAAATTACACCGGCGCTCCTCTTAATCTCCAAGCAGAGGTTGAGTCGCGTAGATATAGTAGTAGTCGGAAAAATTACATCGGCGCTCCTCTTAAGTAATTTTTCCGACTTCTACTATATCTACGCGACTCAACCACTGCTTGCAGAGTAAGCGGAGCTCCGAAGGCATTTGTCGAACTGCTACCATCTCGACGCGACTCAGCGTCTGCTTGGAGCGTACCCAGTTCCATGGAGTCCGCTGACAAGCTGCCAAAATGTTGGCAGGATGAAACTTTTGGGCCTCTTAAAGAACTATT
>NC_049986.1:14785773-14852400 GCF_000003815.2 Branchiostoma floridae | reverse complement strand
TCAACCTCTGCTTGGAGAGTAAGCCCTGGTAACATCCTCCATAGTTACTGGCTCTCCCCTGTCACTTACTTACCACGGTAACGAGACGTACCGACAAAGGATGGAACCTAGGCAAGTCATCAGTTGGCCGACCAGCCTGTCTATTCACAGCAACATAATCTCTATAGAAACCCAGCAGGGAGCAATTTTCCTGCGTATTACAGGCAGACATAGCTCCAATTATGCAACATTACCAACAACGCAGTGAGTGATCACTGTGGACTATTTGAGTTGACAGATCAATTTGTGCAACTGACTCATTATCGCAAATGATGCTCAACATCTGTTGGATACCAGCAAATTGTAAGGTTATTTTAGAAACACGACAGGCAGTTATATCTATAAGTATATTGATGTGAATCTGTACCGAAGTTATATTGGTGATGGCCTTCTCCCATTATATCTTGATGTTCCACACGACAAGAGGGTATCCTTTTTTTATAATATGCTGTGAACAATAGCCGTATCTAAACTGTAGTCACAAATACTACCGTTAAAATATACTATACTGCTATACTTAGTACTCCAGTTCAGTGACTAAAATCAATGGTTCACAGCTGCTAAGTGACCTTGGTTCTTAAGAAGGTAGTGATGGGCACAAGCCTTAACCCTACCTAGACCGGGGGCTAAAAGTGCACAAGCCAACTTTGACATCATATAACCCCTGAACGTGTGCTAGGACTACGAAACTTGGTGACTTTTCCTAAAATGTTGTTGGCAACAATTCTTTGATAAAACTATCCCCTTCGTCATTTCTCTGAAAAAGAAAATTGTAAAGACTTTTTAAAACCTGGGGGGTCACTTTCACTGATGTCTCTGACCACACTGCCATGGAGTCTGTGCCAGGTACAGACTGTTGCGTGTATGAATGTCCTGCCAGTTGAGCATGTTGTTGAGAAATGCTTGATGAGAGCATGTCTTGCCAAACTTAGCTGGTGCATGTTGTACATGTACATTACCTAAGATAATAAACGGACATATATAGAATATTACAAATCAACAGGACAGAAGGCAATGACCATGAAGCTTCCATCCAATATGTGTCAGGACTTTATTCATGTCTCTGCATCTACACAGTACCCCTTCACTATGAGTACACATTACACATCTCTGCTGGTACAATTTACATACAGATACCTACATTGTACATGCAACAGCTTACAATCCCTGTTACTGAGATCAACTGGAGCAAAGCAATTAAAAACTTCATATGTAGGATCACTTCTTATAAAATAATTCGCTGGCCATGAAAATCAGGAGGTTCAGACACACAAGTATCTAATTCAGAATGTAACGACAAATTGTATCAGCAACTTCATATTTACATATTATAGGAATTATCATAATCAAATCCAATTATGCTTGTTGAAACTCTTAACCATGTTAAATTAATAATTTGTTGGAATAATAACTGGAACAATAATAAGTACAGGAAGAAGTCTCAGCACAATCTGCCTAACCTTGCTACAGCACAAGGTACTTGTCGCTAGGAAAATCTTTGATAACATTTTCTTGATCTTTCGAGTACATCAAGTCACGTTTACATATTAATTTATGGGTCTCATGCTTAATGACGAAACTCTCGAGACTGTCCTCTAACTTTCTGGCCACTTTGTGTGTTCCCAAAACATGAATGTCCGAAAAGCCTTTTTGCAAGACATAGCAACCTCACTTCAAGTACATGTACTTCATTTCAGTTCTTGATATCAATAAAAACAGTGAATGTTTTTGTTTTTCTGAAATAGACATCACTTAAAGCTGTGATTTAACTGTTGCAAGTTTGTAGGTATCTCTAAAAATTTCACTCTCAGTTTGTCTTTTTTTTGTACGTTTTCTGTAACAAAGTCATTCTTACAGCAAAATGTGTAGTGTAGGATAAAGAAACAGGCCATATTGAATCGTTATCTGAATTTTCACCCTACTTAATGATATATGATACAAAATTTACCATCAGAATTTCTTTTGAGTGGATGATGTTTCAAATCAATGATACATGTACATCCAGCTTGACCATTCATTGGAAATTACTATGGTCTGCAATAATGAAGATAATACCAGAGTCATTTGAAAGCTTGTTAAGTTTGTAAACCTGAAATGTCATTGATAAGCAGATTCTTTTGTTGGTGTTCCTTAAACACAGGACAGATTTGTATGCCAGGAAACTCTTATTAACCAATTAGCAGCTGATTGTTGTACATGTATAGGTACTGTTTGTTCAACCAAAACAAATATCTTCTTCCAGTCTTCATGTACGGATGTACATTGTACTGTTATTATTAAACAGACTCGGTGCACTCTTGCATGTATCTGTTTGGCTTTTCTGAATAGTTTGGGCTTTGAAATAACCACATTTATCCAATGAACCACGAGACAAAGAGTGACCAGAAAGCTACAAGAAAGTCTCTTGATGTCCTAACACCATATACACGTAGATATTCTCTTTGCTGCTGTATGTAGACGACTCACAGTGGTCAGACTAACCTAGAGGTATCTAAATCTAAAATACTCTGTCAGGACTCTACAGTTTTGTATGGGATAATAGTACGGGTACAGGACTGTCACATCACCAATATCAATGTGATTCCACTTTTTCTGTTTTATTTTTCTCCTAACTACAAGACGGGGTCCTTCTTCAAGACTCAAGGACGAGCCGGAACGGCAGGACGGCCAGGTGGTGGCCTTGGTGGGGCGTCTGGACGCCTGGAAAAAAAACGAACAGGCACCATGAATAAACATGAAGGGCAGTAGAAGATCAAACCAGTTAATATTGCTGTAAAACTTGTGCTGCGGGAAAATGTGCAAGGTGTACAGTACACATAAATCTCCATCAACTAAAAAATCTGTTGTGCATTGTAGCAATGGGGCTCATGCATTGCTACATTGATGTCAATTTGATGAAATTTATTCAGTGCATCACGGACTTTACACCTGCAATGTACAATGTTTTAAATTTGTGGATTACATCAAAAGGACACTTCATCAATTGTGATAAAATGGGTAGCCCCCATTTTGTCAGACCACAGCCATTTTATAATAGCCAAAGTGGGAGCTGCACTTCAGGTGAATTCTGCAAGATGTCCTCACAGGATAGGGACAGGGGATGAGTCAAGGACTTTGAGAGGATAGCTCTTACACCCAGGGAAATTGCTACCACTTCCTTGATGTCTTATACTCTGATGTTCGGGTTAAGTGTGCTGAAAAAGCAAATTAACGTCCGGAATGATGTACAATGATCGGGAAACAAATATCTTTGTGAGAAGAAATCATAGAAAAAAAAGAGAACTGAAAAAAAGTCGCGGACTATACCTTGGGATAGCAGGTGCTGCGTTCTGCCCCGGGCGTGCGGGGATCTCGGGTGGTGCGAAGGCGGGTGCGGGCCGCGACGGAAGGTCGGGACGCTGCATCATACTATTTGGCCTGGGAATGTCAATCAAAAGTACAGCATGCACTCATGAAACCAAAACTTTTTTTTTTACTTGGGGAAGACTTGGAGGGAGATGAATGAATTGTGCATGGAGATGATGAAGAGGAATTGACAGAACAGGTAGCCAATCAAAAAGGTGCAAGCTGTGTCAGTTCTTGTGTTCGTCCAATGAGAGTGTAGCTTTCTGGACAGACAATCAAAAAGACGCAAGCTGTGTCTGTTTTTGTGTTTGTCCAATGAGAGTGTAGCTTTCCGGACAGCCAGCCAATCAAAAGGTGCAAGATGTTTGCTTTTGTGTTTGTCCAGTCACAGTGTGGCTTTGTTGTGAGCTGTATCCAAGTACAAGGGTAAGTGATTGGAGAGTACTTGACAGGGGATGCAGAAGCATGTTGGAAAGCAACAGCAGCACAAGTTCTATTGTTGACATTGGAAAGGAACAGGGGACTTCTAGGGTTAGGGGGATGCTGGTTTGGACCGCCGGTTGTGTAGAGAGAAAAGCGAAGAAAGGCAAAATGATATAAAACAAAAGGAAACACAACAAATTAACCACTTAACAACGCAAACATATATTAGATTGCGTATGAAGCACTACAACTTTGACAGTCTTAGTGCACCAGTATGCCAGTGTGCGTATACTTACTTTCTTGTGCCCGTGTTGTTTTGTGCATTTAGATATTCAGGACCAATGTGTGTAGACCACAGGACAAGACTTAACGTGGTTTAAGTCAACCTGAAGACATCTGAGTTAATACTTCAAGCCAATCATCAATTGCTTTTATCATCTCAAATTGCAATACAGATGCAATCATAACTTTCTCGTGACCAATTCTGTATCATGAAATAAAACCTAACTCAATTGACATTTCCTTCTGTTTCAAGATGACTCTTGTTGGAACGACATCTGATTCACTGAAATTTGTAAGATGGACATGCAATTTCCCGCACTTGACACCGTCGTCATCAGTTCTATAACATGTAACTTTCACTGATAATGAGTTTTAAGAAAACTGGCTAAAAAGGACAATCTTTCAGGTACCACACCTTGAAATAGACCCCGATCTTCAGGAAGTAGTACACAAGGTGCCATTCACCACTTACCTAGGAGGGGGAGGGGCGGGCCCCCCTGGTCCTGGAGGGACGGGCGCGGGACGAGCCACCCCGCCGGTCCGCTGGCTCGGACGCCGGTTCAGCGAGGGGCTACCACCTGGGGACACCCTGGGGACAGGCCGAGAACCATGGAGGGGTCAAAACTTGACATGAAAATGGTATTACGTCCATGTAAGGCCTAGAAAAAATGTTGCGTTTCAGTTTACTCGACCGTCTCAAGCAAAAATCTGCCAACCATAGCCTTTTAGGGGGGTCGACCAGGACATGACATATTATTTTTTTACTTCACATCTGAGTGATGAAACACTTTAAAACCATTTTCCATGTTTTCCTCATTTTATTTTGGCCAGTATCTAAAAAGAAAAAGGAAAAAAAATCCTACCTACATTTACCAAGTTGATTTTTTAGAACTTAAGACTGCAATCAGAAACACAAAATTGATTTTCCTAGGCCTTACAGAAGTATGAGTTCAAAAACAATCTTTTCTAATCATGCTTCTTCACTTCATGAAAATCTAATACTATCAGTGAAGATACTTGTGCCACATCCGTGGATAATGCTGAAATACTCTGTGTTGCAACCCTAGGAGCAGCAAAGTGCAAGACTTGGAAAGCTGTTGAAAAAGTATTTCCAAAGCAATACAGGTATACTATGTTCTAATGTACAAAGTAAAATGTACTTTTTTGCTTGTTTTGTCAAGCAATTGGTCCTATGTGGTAGAGGGAAGACATCAAAATACCAAGATGTGATATGCAACATAGACATTTCCTCTGGCTTCTTCGGATCTTCCGGATCATAAATGGTGCATGCTAACACAAGCCATAGGGCTGTTACTTTTCACAAAGTTTGGGGGATTCCTCCAACAACTATTTGTACCATTATTACCTCTAATCTACTATCATATACAATAACTCACATATGAATTTTAAATTTCATTCCAACAATTCTTTCTCTTGTCAGTGAATCTTTCAATTTCCCCCAAACTTATGAAGCATAATAGCCCTATGTTGCAGACCTCATGCCATGTATGGTAAAGTCACACAGAAATCTGTCTGGTTGTCATGGTTGTTATGAGACTGACCTGCCACTAGTGGGGCTAGTCGGGGGAGCCAGCTGCCTGTGGGTACAGAGGGAGGGGGGCAGGAGCCGACAGGGAAGGAGGAATGAGTTACAACATCAAGACAGTCTACTGGGTATAGAGAGTGTACCAGGGACAGGTCATAGCTTCTATAGATTATAGATTATAGTTCACCTTTCTTTATACACAGGGTAAGCTATATCTGTTGTACTCGAAATCAGGGTAGTAAGGTATATCAAGTCGACAGACTGTGCTTTCAAATACTGCAAATTTGAAACTATCGTCTGTCAACTTGATATCCCTAGATACCCTGTCTTTAAATATAACAGATATAGGTTACCCTACGCATAACGGTATGCTAGCGTTACTTAGCGTTTTGCATTGGGCATTGAATGAGGTTGACTGTTCTTTCTAAAAAAAATAATGTTTTACAATGTAGTATTTACATTACTAAATACAGAAATGGACTTTGATTTTGAGGTAATTTGTTTCAGAAAAAGATCAAATGTCCTTCTGGACACTCTCCATACATCTACATGTATTCAGTGAAGAAGAAAGGAAGATAGAATACAGAAAGCTTGTCTACTCTACCAAAATAATCACACATATGTAACATTTGCTACAATTATATAGTGGAGACTACAGTTCCAATGATCACTAGTTGTCATGCATTCACACATATATAGATGGGAAATTTTTAGTCTCCTTGTACATGTTAAGCTTGCAAAAAGGACTGTAGTGAGACATTTTATAACATGTCACAGAGATACATGTAAGTAAGAAAAAAGGCTTTGCAAAAAGGTGAGCAATGTACAAATCCAGACATGTAAGCAGAGCCTCAGTGTTCTCAGTGCAAAAGCGATATAAGACATGGCCTCACAATGTCATACAAGGACACTGAGAGTAAGACTCCAGGAGAGGGCAAATGCGTCTTCTGTCTTCTAAATATCAAGTACTGGTAGCTTGTTTTGCATTTATCAAAGTGACTTTGTCTGCGTTTGTAGGATTGTACCTACATGTTTCTGCTAATGTTTGAGCCAGTGCATCTTTCTCGCAGATGTAATGAAACTATAATTGTGTAGCATTTAATATAATAATTCAGTTTTTAGTTTCATTTTTTATACTGATGTTGATCTGCAGCATGTTGACAAATGGGGTCAAAGTTGGAACTCACTTTGAATATTAGAGTTAACTTTATGAGGAACTGCATAAACTATTGGGCAAAGTACTGCTACATGTATGCTACCATCAGTACTGTTATTATGGCTACTACGACTACCCACAGCACTGTTACGGTGGTACCTACAGTACTGCTGAGGCTACCTACAGTACCGTTGAGGCTACCATCAGTACAGTTATGGCTACCCACAGTACTGCTACAGCGGTACCTACAGCACTCGGGGCTCGAAATTCATTTTTGGGATTAGGTGCACTGGTGCACTCAGCTTAAAAAATTGGGTGCACCAAAAAAATTTTGGGTGCACCACTTAAATTCAAATAATAACCTAATAATAAAACTTAGTTACAATTATCAAATTCTTAAACACGTACCATGACAGACATTTTTATTATCTTTCAAACACTTAGATGTCAAGAATATGATGATATGATATATACTAGTATACTTTGATATCTTTACATACATAAACGCAAGAAAATATTTGGGTGCACCCTGTGCACCCACAGAAAATAATTGGGTGCACAGCTCCAATTTTGGGTGCACCTGCACCCAGTATTTCGAGCCCTGGCACTGCTAAGGCTACCTACAGTACCGTTGAGGCTACCATCAGTACTGTTATGGCTACCCACAGTACTGCTACAGTGGTACCTACAGCACTGCTAAGGCTATCTACAGTACCGTTGAGGCTACCATCAGTACAGTTATGGCTACCCACAGTACTGCTACGGGAGGGGTTACCTGGTAGGACTCAGCGGTGGAGGCAAGTTCCTGTGGGATCAGCGTGGCAAGAGAAAAAGCACAGGAACAATGTTGGCGCATAGCTCATGCATTAGGATACATGCTCATGCATTAACATAAAGGTAAGGGGGGGGTGGCAGCAAGAAGCACCTTGTCCATTCTTGCCCCAGTTACTGATCTATACTACCAGGAAGTTTCTTATCATTCAGGACCAAGAATGAAAGTTATGAAGGTGTTTAAGAATATGGTCTTCACCTTTTATTTTTCAAACACGATGGGAAGTCAATTAGTTGCACTTAATATAAACTAGCCAGGAACTTGGCTGAATGCTTTTACCATTGCCATGCAAAAGAAAAAATTAAAGCAGGCATTGCAAGCTGAAACATTTAGCAGCAGCATATGCATTAATGGTGATGTAAATAAACAGTAGCTTGCCATCAAGAACTGCATACCCAAGGACTTTCAGGGAAGTCATGATCAGTATCAAGTATGACTTAACACAGGTTGTGCTACACTTGAAGGTACATGTAAGTACTGTAATTGGGTAGGGAGAGAAACATCTAGAGGGTAAGACGGCATGGTGAAGTTTCCACGGCACAGATGGGGAGGGTTTACCTGGTTGGACTTGGAGGAGGTTGCAGTCCTCTGGAGGGGGCAGTGCAAGTGGAAACACACAACAATTTAGCAAGCAGAACACATGTAGTAGGGAAAGCCATATCAGAGAAACAACACTGGGAGTTAGAGAGAAAGGTTACCGTAGAAACTGTTGTTTTGTCTAAATAGGGATGTCAAGCTGCGTCTTTCACAACTAGTTCTTCTGAACTTGATGTACATGTACATGGCCATAATCATGTCCCTAAATCGTTGTCTAATATAACATCTGAAGACAAAGAGGCAGGAGGACAAGAAGTAATCTGTTTTCTTCGTACTACCTGCAGATAAGTACAGCAAATGTAAATAATCCAAAAAGGAAAAAAAAAAAAACCAGAGGAAGCAGTGTTTGACAATGTAGATATAGTTTTATACAGAGACATTACTTTTATACAGAGATGTAAGTAAAGGCTGCTGAGGGCTGTTACAGTACAAAGGGTCTGTAACTACCACATGACACCACCAAAAACTGTAAAGAAGAAAAGTGACATACAGACTAGACAACACTTGCAACATTTGGCCATATGGTACAGCATTTCAACAACCAAAGAGATCCAGCCAGTAGCTGTTATTACCTGTTCTGTGAGGGGCTGTAAACATGAATGACATACAGACTAGACAGCAGACAACAATTGCAACATTATGCCACATAGTACAACATTTTAACAACTACCGAGATTCGGCCAGCAGTGTTACCTGTTCTGTGAGGGGCTGGGGGGAGGCAGCCAGGAGTCGCTGTCCACGGGAGGGGGGCAGGGTTCGGACACGGTGGTCATGTTGATGTCACCGATGATCTTCAGAGCTTCCTTCAGGGAGTGGTACATGCGCAGCATCTCCTCCCTTCTCTGGGCCTCCGTGGCAGACTCTTCCATCATAGACGCCTGAGGAAGGAAGGGAAACGTTGACAAAAACATAGTGTTTTTTGTACAGTCATGCAGAATGTAGTGTCAGTTACAACTCAAATGTTTCCGAACTTGCACATGATCAACTGCGAAATGATCACATTGGGCAAATACAAATATCCATGCCAAACTCAAAAGCACTTGAGAGTACTTCCATGGTTTAGTACAAATGTCAAGTAAAGAAATTACAATGCACTGTAAGTAGAATATTAATAACTATGCTTAACTTGTCCCCACAAGAGTCTCTTATACCATGTCACAAAAAGTTGGCTAAATAATCAAGAGGAGCCCTCCAATACCTCAAAATATTTACATTTTGATATCACAAAGGAAACAAACTTCAAATGGAACAATCTGAGCTTGACTGAGATTTGACCCCTCAGCCTCACCTGGTCACCACTAGAGTACAAGTGGGCGAGCATCTCTGATTGGATGAACTCCTTTGTGTCGTTGACGATCATGTGCATGATGGTCTTGGGCACGAGATCGCGGATCGTCTTGGTGATGATGCCCATGTAGGAGTCCACCAGGTTACGGATGGTCTCCACCTGACGTTCCAGCTGGGGATCCATGGAGCCGAGGTCGCCCTGGGGCTGTGGGAACACAGATGTGATACCATTCATTAAGGTGTGATACCATTCATTCCATTGATTAAAATCATTCACTGTGATGGCCTAACTGGTTGGTAGAGGTAGGAGTGATCGTGGAATGGGAATGGAAAGACGGCAGTTTCATACTATTGTGCATGATATTTTCTGATCTATTAGATTGCATAACTATGACATTGCTTTTGACAGATTGTATGTGACACAGGCAAATTGATGAAGGCAAGCATTTATGCTGAAATATTTCAAAGCATTTGTGTGACAGAAATTTGTGGACAAATCAAACAGGGCAATACTTAGAAAACAAAAGGTGATTTTATCGATAGAATCGTAAAGAACTTCAATGAGTTCCTTTAGGATTGGCATAAACCGACAGTTTTTTTATTAATTTGCAATAATCCTAGTTATTCATTTTCTGCAGGAATATAAAATTTGCTCATGACAACATAAGACACACATTTACTCACATTGCCCTACAATAGGCAATCCAGCCACCATGAAATGGAGAAACAAAGGAACATGGACATGTGAATAACACTGAAACAAACATCTTGAACATTGAACATGAAACATGGACAACTGTACAACACAATGAAATGACAGTCGCAACAATGCAAATGATGTTGCAGTCAACTACATTTGTACATATATGTACAGCATACATTAGTACTACAGAAGTAGGAAAATTAGCTGCATCAGAATTCCTCATTTATAAATGAAGATAACAGCACATTATCACCTCTGTTTTTCATGCCCGACTTACCCAAAGTAATGCAGGTACAGTATCATTGGGAAAGAAGAGGTAAAAAGGGTGAGGAATAGACATTACACACGGAGGTTTTATTTTCCACATTGTCAAACCAAAAAACATTATGAGGGGAGTAATAATAAGGAAACCTTCTATGCAAGGTGGTTGATAAAGGACAGGTGGATAAATACATTGTTGGATGAAGTGGTGAACAGGGTATGGTGGGTAACATTCAAGTATGACAACAAAATATACCAGGAACATTCATAATTCAACACTGAGTTAATTGATGCTTAACTGCTAAATTTCACAGTTTGTAAGTTTTCAGAGCTCCTACCATGGTACCACACTACGTAGACAAGTGTCATAGTCTGTGTAGACTGACAGAGAGAGAGACCACACTGTAACACCATGGAAGAAAGTGCGTCGTACTAGGACACACTTTTCTTTCCTTCATGTACAGAGAACAAGTTTAGATAATTCATGCACTTTTTTCTATGATTACTATGATTGCTATGATTACTAGCAACACAGATGAGCCTCCATGAAAACTGTGTCCTGTGGACTTACGCTGGACTCCGCGCTGGTGGTGTCCGTGTTGCGTTCAGGGTACACTCCTGCCCGCAGGAACGACGCCTTCCAACTGTCCACCTCATCCAGCGTCTCCGCCGACAACTCCAGCTGCTTGTAGTCCTTGTATACGTTTCTACATGGGATTGAAAAGTAAAGTCGTCAAAACATTTAAATATACAGGAAGCAAGCTGACAACTCAAGCTGCTTGTAGTCCTTGTATACGTTTCTACACAGGGTCAAAAAGGAAAGAAACATTTAAAATATACAGTAAACAAGCTGTCAACTCAAGCTGCTTGTAGTCCTTGTATACAAAATGTACTGGATTGAAAAGTAAAGTCAACAAGACATTTAAAATATACAGGAAGCAAGCTGACAATCCTGCTGCTTGTAGTCCTTGTATACGTGTCTACCCGGAATCAAAACGTTGTCAACACCTCTACAATACACAAAATTGCACTAACAGTTATATCTATAAGATACTGGAAGCAAACTGACAACTCCAGCGGCTGATGTGATGTTTCCAACACATATTTGGTGCATGGAACCAAATGGAACTTCAGGGTAAGACAGCATGACACACTGGAGCCTTTAACGGTTATACATATTCAGAAACACACACAAGTACAACAGGGAGGCACAGTATGTGCTGCTGACCTTGACTCCTGGTTGAAGAGTGCGAAAATGTGTCTGCGTGACATCCAGCCCTGCTCGACGTCCCGGACCCTCAGGCCATCCAGGGGCAGCATGTACTTCTTGTCTTTCTCCTGGGGAAGAGAACATTACTCTCACCTCTCAAATAGAAGTACCCCCTGGAATAAAAGTACCCCCCGGACAAATCTTCAAAATCTAATAAAAGTACCCCCTGGAATAAAAGTACCCCCCGGAAAAATACCAAATTGACATGTAAACTGTGCCCATGCTACTTCAGTCCAAGAGAAGATGATAAGCAGGTAGGCTCTTTTTATTTATTTATGCCTCAGTACCATATCAGTTAATTGTATAAATAATGAACAGAATAATTCCTATGTTATTGCACATATTTTCTTTATCTGAGTGTCACACCATCAACAAAGATTAAAATAAAAGTAAAAAAATGAATGAAAATAAAAATTGAAGAAATAAAAAAAGAAGTTTATTTTATAATCATTGTTACAAAATAACATTTTGAAGAAACATACCAACTTAGAATACCTTATTTACCACTTGTGCTATTTTCAATGTTGCAGAAACCAAGGGGGTCATAGACACTGCCCCCTATCGAGAAATAACGGTACTGCAGGAAATGTATAATTCTCTCGCGCATTACCGCGAGATTCGGCGTAAGTTCATGAATCCAACATGGCGGATGTTTTCGAGCCGATTGAACGCTGTGCTTTGTTTTGGAAGGATTTTTTCGTTGCTGGAACATTAAAACAAGTTGACTACGGGTAAAAATAGTGGAAAAGCATTGGTAATTTTTTAATTTGTTTGGTTGGTGGTTAATTTCTGTGTATTGATAGAGAATTTACGGAAGTTAGTGACTGTTTGTGTAGCATGTGACCTCGATGTTTTCGTCTTTGTTCAGCGCAAATTTCAAGATTTTTGGAAGGTTAAAAATGGTCTAGAACGAAAAGGATATATTTTTACGAGTTCAGTACCGAATCACTTGTGTTCCGGTATTTTTGGACCTGAACTGAAACGTTTTTGCAAGTCCAGAACCGATCCTGCGTACCGGTACGCATCCCTAGTTATGTTTGGGTCATAGCGCTAGCGGCAGGGAAATCCGCGCTGCCTCGTCCGAAAAATAGTGAATTTGAAGCAAAAATACCGCGGAAATATTGGCAGAAAATACCAAACTTTCAATATTTTTGGGGTCCTTGGTTAGTAAAGAAAGCCCCAATTTGAAAAAAAAAATAAACGTACCGTCTAAAATAAGGACGTACCGGGTGGATTTTGAGGCGGAAAAAAATAAACGTACCGGTACGTTTATTTGAGAGGTGAGAGTACATCTTTTATTAAACTTAAGCAAGGATGTTCCTATAGCTCAACTGGTTGAGCTCCTAGTTCCGAAGAGTTGGTAACTGGAAGACCCCGGTTCAAGTCATGGGAAGGGCATCTCAGTTGAAGCTAAACCTATCTTTCAGAAGGGACGCAAAATGTGGCATCCCGTGTTAGAGGGGTTACCTCAGCACTTTAAAGGGGGTGGGCTAGCAACCTTTCCCGGTAAAAAAAAAAACCTGCTCCTGAAACAGCAAGGAAATTTGCTGACCTATGTGTGGCTGGGTGCTACAAGTATGAAAAACAAAAAACAACACTACTTAACAGCTTACAGATAAGAGAAAAATGAGTAAAATCAAGGATACACACGCACATATTGAATTGTAGACAATGGTTGTCTTTTACCAATGCAGTGAGGAATACAAAAGACACTTGACAAGTTACATATGGGATGAAGGATATGAGAATCTACTAATTCTTCTATACCAAGCATATTGTGTGGAGTTCACATACAAATCTCTATCTGAGCATGGCTTTATTTTGTTTATGTTGATAGTACACTGTATTGTGCTATCCTCCACATCTTGTCAATGTACAAAATCAATCTCAAGTCGAATCCAGTAAAGTACTGGTACATATCACTGGCAACAGAACAAGTAACAAAAGTTTTAGTGAAACAATTCTTAAAGACACACCTCCTCATCCTTGAACCAAGAAAGGCTCTCTGCAGTCAGAACAAACCAGTACTCCTTGGACCCACCCTTCATGATGCTGATGTTGTGGATGGTGAGCCAGCCCTTCCGAATAACCTACATTGTACAAGGCAAAAGTGCAAGGGTCCTGAGAAAAAGGTCATAGTTTGGGGGGCCAAAATCCTGTGGTGATATTAGTTGTAATCATGTGTTAATTTATGCATTAATACAATCCAATTGGCATTGGTAAATTATATGCAGCATTATTTTTTCCATCAAATGTGTGCATCCCATTTCTTATAAATAGATTTATATACATACAAATGTACTTGTGTGATCATTTTTTCTTTCAATCAGGTGGCAGATTTTGCATATAACAAATCAATTCTTATCAAAAGAGTAAAGAGTCACATTATACATTAAGTGCATTGTTTCGAAGCAGAGTGCTGATAGCATTTATTGAGTAAAGGCAACTTCTAACTCTATCCAGAAGAATCCAACTGATTGCAAAGAGAACAAGCATAAATCGTTGTGCTTGAAAATGTGGCAAAATAAAAATAAAATTATCAGGAAAAATCACAACACCCTAAAAAGCAGGCAAAAAGGGAAGAGTGTCGGGCCGGGAATCACTCCCGAGTCTCCAGCTTGTCGAGCAACAGGCTCCCTTCACCAAAAAAACAACAACACCACAGACACCAAGTTTGCAGAACTGTTCAAACCTGGTTGCCCACACTCTTGGCCTTCCGGCTTGTTGTCTTGTCACTCTTAGCTTGCTGTGCACTGCAAGTGGACAAACGCAATTATTCCTACTCTAGCCACACGTGCCGCACACATGTTCCACACTACTGCACAATAACACACCTGATTGCCTAAGTTCTTCGCATTCCTTTTCGTGGTGGATTTGTCAGTTGCCTGAGCACTGGAAGTGGAGATGGTAGAGGAACTGAGTAACGTTTAAGCAGCTGCCAAGGAAAAAAATGGGCTCAACAAAAAACAGGTGAAAATCAGAGACATGAGAGCCAGAGAACAGTTCTATAAGGGCAGTGTGTTATTCTTTAAGAAGTGAAATTTTCAAAAATTCACACAAATCAGTCCCAAAACAGATGAAAAATCAAAGTCAGAGACTTTGTCAGAACCAGTGAATAGTTCCAGAAGGGACAGAGTGTTAATCTTTTCAAAAATTCACTCAAAAGGTGTTACAGGCAGAACATTTATTAGAAGTGTCAGTTCACCCATGTTTGATACTTAAGAAGTTTTTTTTTCTGGCCAGAAAATGAAGTGAGGAACAAAACAAGTTTTCTATGTGGCCTAATTCAGTAGTGCTTACCCACTGCGCCCTGCTCCTTTGGTAGATGCACTATAAGATAAAGAAACCATCTAAGAAACACCAAAAGAACCACACCGCCTCCACCAAGTTTCCTCAAGTTGTTAGTAAACGGGATAACAGCTGCCACAACCAACCTTCCTTATCTATCTGGCTCTACAAGTCTCTGATAAAAAAAGGGAAATTTGACAAAAAAATCTGTGTCCTCAAATGACTTGCAAAGTTCTGCCACTAATACCAATTACACTTGTAATATGATAGGTTAACTTGTATCACATGATCTTAGGAAGGTTTATGCCTGGTCATGGACTAACTTTGCACGTCTTCGAGTATTGTAAAGAATGCAAAAGTCTAAATCCTAAACAATAAACTGCAAATCACAGATATGGTATAGAAAAAGTACATATTGAATAAACAAGGAACACTAGTCATAAATCTAGTATTCAATTATGAGGTAAAATTAAAAGAAACAATTCAAACATATCAAGAACATGGACAACAAATTGCAACAATAAGATACATTCAAATAAGACATGGTTAGTAACATGAAATGTGGCAGCAGCAAGGATTGGTGGTTGGCGGTTAATGTAAGATTATGGGATGCGGTCATAAAAATGTAAATTAGTGGCAACACATTGCACATAACTTTTTTGAAGACAAATCTCTGAAGGGTTCATCTGTCTGTAGAAGCCTTTAACAGAGTTACACTGTCCAAACATTCTTTTTGAAGAATATTATTAAAGATTCCAACTCCAATGGAGTTAAAACCAAAATCTTAAAGATTTCAGTAAGGAAATTGAATGAAGTAAAATCATGGTGCAAACTCAGAGAGCTCCCTAAGGGCCTGTTAATTGGCTGACACAAGACAAATGCTCAGGGTGGGATTTCCAGCTGCTCCAGCCTTAAACCTGAATCCCCACCCAAAGTTTTGGGGTGTGGGGACTTACCGCTTGCCCTCAGACCGGGCTGTAGCTCTAGTGTTGGGTATGACATCACAGTGTTACTATGTTTAGTTCTACTGTTACAATAGACAGTCGTAATGCATAAGGTGGTGATGGAACCATCACCCAACTTCTTTCACCATTAATAGTATGTGTACGATACAAATTTTTTGTTGAAGGCAGGACCTGGTACAGTGTCTGAAATACTACTTTCGACCCGTTACCTTCCCACCAGCCTGCATATAGTCAGGTAGCATGGTTGCCCAAATATGTTTGCTTTGAAACATATACTGATGAAGTATTGTTTCACTATGTAACTCCAGAACTACATGTACATGTCCAATAAAAATGCAATTTCAAGTCTATCAAGTCAACAAATGTCCACTATTTTAAAAGGACTTCTCAAATGATATTGGGTGATGATTCCCATAGACAGATAATGCATTATGACTGCCTACTTTTCACTACACTGACATTAACAATAACCTCTGTTAAATGTGCAACTACGAGTGCAAAACATAGTCAGGAACTGGTGGAACAGATTTTGTTACTTCATGGTTTTTACTTCTGTTAAGCATTAATAAGCTTGCTGATCCAACTATTAGTGAATAAGCCTTGTAGTAGTTAATGCAGTACTTTCTGGATTACAAAGGAAAAGACTGTCCTCTGTTTTTAATGACAAATTCCCAGAGGGAAAGCGCCAATGTCCAAGCACATGTTTGGCTCTGACTTGTTTTATAACACGTTATGTGACCACACCACTAAAGAGACATCAAAAGCTGCAAAAGAAGATGTGAGGTGTAAAATAGTGCCAGACATCTGCTTGGAGATCAGAAGAGAGCAGCCACTCTGTGCCCTTTGTAACCCAGAAGTTTTGCAAAATAAAGAACAAATATGCAAATTTGATGGAAGTATACTGCCTGACTATGTCTGACTCTGTACCTTCCAAACCAGTCCCGATCTGCCCTGCAACATGCAGCACACCAAGACATTACCATTAATACATGGACATGCAACACCCAGAAACTAGCACACACAAAGCTAACAAAACACTCTCAGAGAAAACCCACAGAAATAACAGAAGAGATAGAATCTAAATATACACTAAACTGAATAAAGCACTCATAAGAGATTGAAATTGCATCAAGAAAGACAAAGTAGGATCATACACTGAGTATTGAGTGACAAAAGAGTATGAAGAAAGGACAACCTCCACCATGCAAGAGGCTTTGCATTTGTGCTGTGTACACATGTACATGCTCCCCAAATTTGGCTGGCAAAAACATACAGACACAGCTGGGGCAAATACGCAAGTTTCTAGCCCCTAAATTTGACACTGCAAAACTTGCTCTCTCATTTCTAATCGGTGGAAATAAAAGAGCAAGTTCTGCAAGTCAAGTTTAGAGTAAAACCAAAGGGAAAAGGCCCAACTAAAATGCTGCAAGACTATGCCAGTCAGTGCCACCCACAAGAATGCAAATGATAAGGCAAGCCTCTTACTCGGCGAACCCCACGAAATCCTCGTGGTTGGTGTTGATGTACGCGAGATTCACGTCCACGAAGACGACGACCTGTGTGCGAAAGAACGGCATCGAGCATGGGAGAGGGAAAAGAGCAGAGCGAACCTAGCAACAGTAGCACATAATCTTACTTTGCAAAACCGATGAAATCCTCGTGGTTTGTGTTCATGTATGCCAAATTTATCTCCACTAAGTCAGTAACCTGTGATGAAAATAAGAGAAACCTGCCTGTCAATTATAGAAACAAAATGTCTCCTGAATCTAAATGTGCAAATATTCTAAGTCAACAGAACATGAATTTTTCAAATTAATTTTAACCATTTGTGTGGAGATATGATAAAAAATAATTGGTGAAAAAGTCTTCAGTTTCAAATCAAAATTTACTAATAGCCTTAGACAGAACACCTGCAAAATTGACAGTTCTTATTTAACTACTAAGTCTTAATTGCCAGGTCAAGGTGACAATCTTTTCAAATCATCTCCAAATGACAATGTACAGTGACAATTGTAGTCAACAGAAAGGTCTGTAGGTTAATCATACCTGATCTTTGGCCCTTTGTTCCCGCTCTCGTATATGTGTGGTCACGATGCGTTCCGTTTCCTCTCGCAGCTGGGGGTAGCGCCCCATCTGGAGATTACGAAAAATATAGGTCGTCTAACTCATCTTGATAATCTTCAATCAAAGTAAAGGTTCAAACAAACAACTACAGTAGAACACCCAACTGCCAGCGTATTTCGTGCAATTATCCGGATGGTGCACTAATGCCGAGTTATCCAGTTGGACCGCATCGGTTTGGGATTTTGAGATTCCGTGCAACTAACAGAAGTCTGTGGTTATCTGTTGTGCAATTAACTGGCTTCAACTGTGCTTGTATTTCCAATTAAACTACAAGTTGTTCAAGGGGAAAATTCCAAGATATCTGACTTCAGGTCAAGTATCTGAGGAACCGCCAGTCATCTGCTTATCCAAACTTACGACCAGACCTTTTCGCCACACTGTCTGACGACGTTGTTGAGCTCGTTGATGACCATGTCCACACACTTTAGGGACGGCTCCTTCAGTTTGGCGATTTGCCGCTTGCAGATGGCCTCGAACGCCATGTCAGGGGTGAACAGGCCCGTTCTGCAAACATGTGGGGGACATCATGAGCACAGCTGGCAAGATGACAGAGCTAGTAATCCACTTTAGAAATCTAATTGTTTCTTCTTGGAGATACATGATTGTATGAAGTTTCAGCCATGTACAATGCAGAACTTACATGTTCTTGTAGGATGTTACTAAAAATCTTTTTCACTGCATCAAAAATTGTTTCTCCGTATAGTTTTTAATCTCTGTACTGTGTTTGTTTTTTATGGGCCTGATTCAAATAAATGATGAAAAACAGTTGCATTGATGACAACATATTGTAAAATTATCAACAGATCTAGAGCTGTAATGCATATGTACCGTACCTGACACCATGGATGTTTTTAATAGCGTAGCTGATCTCCCTTCTCAGCTCCTTCTCATCAAATTCCATCTGAAGAGGCAGAACAAAGCAGCGTTTTAAGATGACATCTTACAGAAATAGAAAAGAAAAGTTAATGAGTAGGGCTGACACCAGGATCTATCATAGATCCCAGGATGGAAATTTGCTAGTTGGGAAGGAAATAATGTCACTGTGACAGTGTCTTTCCAAAAACCTCATCTTGTAAGCTTGTAAAAGCAGATTTAACAAGGGTCAGAATCAACAACAACATGGGTCAGGAAAAAATCAAGCTAGGGAAAGCCCTTCTGCAAAGTCCTGTTTATCCTCTCTTTAAGTGGTATGGGCATATTTTTCAGCTGCTTGTACATTGTAATACTTATTGAAATGAGTTGTTGGCATGAGTTGTTGGCTCACCTTGACAAGTTCGAAGGGAAATCTCTCGTGGAAGATTCGGTTGATGCGAGCACCACCGGAGAGCTCTACTGTGTCAATCTGGTCGCCGGAGCCTTCGATCCGCTTGTCGAAATCCACACCATATGTGTTCACCATCCTGGAAGTGGACAACACACAACTCAGTTTTCACATGAAGAAATAAGACTGGATTTTACAAGACATACACTTGGAATAAAAGGACTTACCAAAATCAAGTTCAATCTTTATACATAAAGTTAAATAAATCTGGTGTTTATTCATAATGCCATTAACCAACACAACACACAGAACTGAAATGCTAAATACAGTATTATCATATAGCCAGGCGCCGCGGACCAATCAGAAGGCCCCGTTCCACGTTGGTTATGACGCCGTAACACTTCGATTCCGGCCAGGCAGGTGCAAATTAACACCAGTGGTGTTAATTCATTTTGAATAACACCGGTGCGGGAAGAAGAGGCTTTCCAACTTATCTTTTGGTTCATGGAAATTCCTTTGCAAAAATTCAACAAGGGATCAGGATAAAAACAGGGCTTGTAGTTTGACTTGAAGCTAACTACTGTAACATTAACTCTTTGGCAAAAGGTACAAACTTCCCCCTCAGTTTTCATGTTGTTTCTGTACTTTTTCATGCTGTTTTTGCATCAATGTTTAAATCCCATAATAGAGAAGTTTATTTGCAAGAAGTTTATTTGCAAGTTCATGCCCGAGGGCTAATTGCATGGCATAAACATAAAAGATATAGAAATGACAATGAACAGTTATAAACAATATTTTACTCTAATCTAGTGTTGGCTATTTCTAAACAGGTTGGGTTTGACTTCTTTTTTTGGAAGCAGAGGGAGACGAAAAGCCCCACCTTTTCTACGATTTGTGGGTTCTGCAATTTCAAGAGAAAAGTGGCTTTCTGTTCGTCTGTGAGTGTGGGGAAGTTGGGATATAAAAAACAGACTGATGTGGCCTAATGTAATGTTGAGATTATAAGAGTTACTGACTGTAGCATGGCCTTGGTTTTCCTGGTGGGGTCGTCAGGGCGGAAGTTTTTATACTCCTCCACCTCCTTCTCCATCCCCAGCAGCTGCCCCTGCAGCTTGTTCCGCAGAACTGGTAGCGTGTCCCGGATGTGGTTCGTCAGTTGCTGAAATGTGAGGGACATTTATGTTATAGTCAAAAAGATTCTTAATGCATGTGGACATGTACATGTATACAGGTAGTTCAAGAAATTACACACACATGATGTACAAATGTAAGAACAGCATATGCTATAGTTTCAATAGACCTTACAGCAAATGTGTGTCTTACTCTTCATTTTACTATCTTAAGTAAGCAGCTTTATTGTACATACACAGAAGATGACTGCCTCTTACATGCTCATTTGTGTTTGTAAATCTTTAACATGCCCAATGGCCATTACAAATGAATCATTTGACATTTCATAGAGTCCATTCCAAGACACCATGAGGGTTTTTAGGCGATATTTATAATTAGTCTGAATTATTTTGAATAAAAGAATATCTGAGCCACAATAATTAAACTATTTTTAAAAACATTGACTGAGAAAGTACTCATATATTTGAATTCCTTTGAATATTTTAGAAACATTTTGAAAGTAACTGTACAAAAATATCTTTATTTAGAATTATTGTGAAACCTCTGTGTGATTATTTCACATTTACAAATATATACAAAAAATGGTAAACCTGGCCAAATGGTTAAATTAGTTATTGCCCCCATAAAAGTAAGCCCTATTGTTGTATCTGTATATTTTTAGATTTCACTGCTGGGCACTGGTGAATCCTTTGTGGTGGGCTATTGTTGCATGGCACCCAACTATACTTTGCAAGAATGTGTGAATTGCTATCTTCCCAGCCCACTGAACCATTTACAAAAAATGGTAGAAAATGGTAAATAATGGTAGAATGCTGTTATCATTATTTAGAAACCATTAGAAGTATCCAATTCCACACGATGAATATTTCCAAAGTTTTACAGGACCAGGGATATATTTATAAAGTTGAAACAGTGTTACAAGTATTTCTGAAGTATCAAATGTCCTAGACATATAATTACAAAACTTTAAAATCAATTCTAAACAATGGCCACAAACATCCGCATGGTGTCTTGGAATGGACTCTAAAGTGGTTTTGAACTCCTTTTATCTAAAATAAAATATATGGCATATCAAAAGTACATAGTGTTTTTCAATTTCACTCTTCTATGGAGAGTAAGAACCAGGTGGTAAAATAATTTCATATGAAAAAAAAAACTTAAAGAGTTTTACGGAGTGAACACAGTCATATTCAAGTTTATCTCCCTACCCAAAGCTTTAAGAATGCCCACTTGCTTCATTTTTATCTTGATAAAAATCTGAGAAAGTAGGAAATTAATAGCCATGGCCATATACTGTTACTAAGAAACGATTGGCTAATCTGAATCATCACCCCCTACCTGGTTGAGAGTTTTCTGCAGGTAAGGTGTCCCCATGCGGTCTGCCAGGTGCCTGTATGCAGGGTGACTCAGGAAGAACTTCCTCTCGGCCGCTAGAGCCGCCTTAATGTCCTTCCTGCCATCAATGTCGGCCTGGCTACGGTTCACCACTCCAATGTACCCTGAATACATGTTATAAGGTCAGTATCCAATGGAAGTTGTCAGAAAAACTTGCAACTTGTCTGATTTATTCGTGAAATGGGTCTTTTTGCATAGCCAATATCTATCTAGTCACATTTGCTCCCCAGAGTGAGATATATTTCAGAAGAGCTTGATGACTTTCCAGAAAAAGTGCAAGCACCACCCAAAAAGGAGCTGCAAACTGACTGCCTTAGTGTTTGTCAGACGTTATGAGCATCAGCAATTCAGCAGAAATTCAGCAGTTATAACTGTAAATTGGAGGTTTTGGTATCTTGAAGCCAAATTGAAAGAAAAAGAAAAGGAAAAGAAATACCTTATGACAGAGCATCCAAGCAGGTCACAAATAATGTTGAGAAGGGGGTTGGGTAGGGGGATGTGACTTAGTCACCAAGGGAAGGACCAAAGGCACTAAGCTGGCTTCAGTGTTTAGTATTGGAAGAACTTTCCATTCAACTTCACTACAATGATGTGAATATGACCACTGCTATAGCTATGCTGTCATTCCTTACATATGTATGTACATGTTTTTAAGTACTGGGATGAAATGCATACTCCAATAACTACACATTGTGGAGGGAAAGCTTATAAGTTTTGATACAGTTTTGGCATAAGTTTTGATACAGTTTTGACATTAGTTTTGATATACATTGTTTCAGGACTTAAATCAGCTAATTCATCTTTCACTGACAATAGACGTATCAAGACTTAATTTGTTTGCAATTATTGGAGTGAATGTGTTCAATGTACTAAGATGTGTGCAAGCTACATGTACATGTTTTTGAGGGGGGGGCGTAGGATCTGATCATTTGAAAGTCACGCTCAATCAGGATCTCTGTTGACAGGAGATCCTCGACTCGAGTGCCTCTTTCATCTGCAACAGACAACTACGTAGAATTTGAAACTACGGCAACTACGCTAATATCTTTTTGAGTGCCAAACCTCTGCGGAGAGGGAACGTCTTGTTTTCCAGAATTTCGCCAGCGTGCGTTCCCTGGTCCATCAGATCCAGCTTGGTTAGTACCCCAATCGTACGCATCCCTGCAATCAACATAAGACGGCAGGTTGTAATGCTATAGGAGCAAACAAGGGCCCCTTACCTCTGCGGAGAGGATAGGTCCGGTTCTCGAGAATGTTTCGAGCGTCGGTGCCTTCGTCCATAAGGTCTAGCTTGGTGATCACACCAATGGTGCGCATCCCTGTAAAAAAAGGTTAAAGGGACACGACAGGAGCATGTTAAGGTCGGACATTGTTGTCAGGGGGGTCTCCAGGAATACAGCTACTCCATTTTATAGGAATTAAACTTTTCAATATCAAATACTGACTTAAATTTCCTCCAACTTAACATAAGTCATGCATCAGATTTTGAATTTGGGCACAAAACAATCCACAATCAAAATCTACAGAACAGACCTAGAGACATCCCTGACTCTACTTCAATTTCCAAACTTGTCTTGTAAAAAGTTATCCAACAACCACTGTGACACCACTTGCTAAGAACACAGACCTTGAAGAAACCCAAACCAGAATCTAGGAAAGAAAAGAACTGAAAGAGTAAACCATTCAAAGTTAGAGTAAAACACCATTCCAGACTGGCCTCACAAAGTTGTTATTAGTTGTTATGTTAATCAACCTGAAAAGAGACCATCAAAGAACAGGAGTAAACCAAAGTATTAAGAATATTTCAAACATTCCATTAAAGAGTAAACAATTACAGTGTAAGCAAGCAAACCAATTGACCAAAGTACATATCGCACATTGAAAAAAAGCAATAGAACGATAGAAAAGCAAACACCATAGATAGATCATGATAAACTAATTAAAGTGACACAATTGCATAGTAAAATACTGTTTTTGTAATGATAAAGATGTAGCAGAAGATTCTTCTTAAATACAGAGGTGGGAAACAGATTACAGTCTGCTTCTTTACTGACAGCTTTTAACATTATGAGAATCTTTTAACATTATGAGAATGTTGAGTAAAACTTTAACATTATGAGAATTTTGAGTAAGATTCTTTTAAAATACAGGAGTGGGAAACAGACTACAGTCTGCTTCTTTACTGACACCTTTTAACATTATGGAAATGTTGAGTAAAACTAAGCTTGAACACATCCTACCCTGTGGGTCCACTTCCTTTGCTATCTTGAGGGCATCAGAGTTTGCCAGGTCCTGATTGGCCGGTGAGACAGCCAGGATGAGGCAGTTGTCCTTGGTGATGAACTGGAGGAGCATGTCGCGGATCTGCTGCTCAATGTCGGGCGGCTGGTCGCCTACAGGAACCTTCGTCATACCCGGCAGGTCAATCAGGGTCAAGTTCAGAACTGAAAAGGCGGGGAAAATACAATGTCAATAGAACCAGGAAGGCTTTCTGTTTGCAGTTGAAATCAGTTCAAGATTTGTTTTAAACTAACGGTTTACAGTTATTTGAACTGTTTCCTGGGCATTTGACCTCAAGTGAGGGGTGTTGTCTACCACTGTAAAAGGGGAAATATTTGTGCTCGTTTTTATTTTCTCATTTTTCGAGGACCTCTTTCTTTACTGCAAACACAACTAACATTTCATTTTTTCCCTGCCACAAAATTAAATCCCTGAGAATATTTCCCTTTCACAGTGTATGAACCTGAAGCATGGAGTGAAAACACAATAACTGCATTAACCTTGGCCTACATTTATGGTCTCCTGCCCGTGGACCATACCAAGTTTGACTCACCATGGGGGGAGTAGACCCTCAGGTTGATGGGAACAGGAGAGATCCCTTTGTTGGATCCTGTCATCCGGTCCGTCTCTGCCTCGATCTCCGCACGGATCTCGTGGAAATCTGAGAACATCTTCCCCTTGGCATGCAGGAACTCTCCATATTCTGCAATAAAATACATGTATCATAAACTACATGCAAGTACCTTATTGCAACTACTGGTAAATGCCTCATTAATTTTGCAAAGTACATCTGCATGTACATGTAAGGGTGGAACAATGTTATTATTCCTTGAAAACAGCAACAATTTTAAGCATCAAAATAAATAGACAGTTCTTGGAATGGAATATCATGACATTTCACATGTCTTATTTTCCTAACCCTCTCCTTGTACAAATTCCTTGGTTTCTGTAAAAGAATAACGAACTAACAAAGCTGAAAGCAAAGAACATGTTAAGCTCTTAACACTTGACAGAAATGACCCCTCGTTATAGTGGACCCTTCCATTGCATGGTTCATTGGAAGCCCTATTTCCTAGTTATCACGCCTGCATGGGTCGTTCATCCCAATTTTAGCAAAACCAATCAAGGCCTCGATTCGTCCAACCAAAACACTGGAGGGCAGTCCCTTGGGATATCATTTCTACCACATCTAGGCTGACATACATGTAATCTTATCAAGTCCATATCTTTGTACATGTATGTAGTTATAACACCACATCATAGACCCACACAGAAACTCTTTTATAAGACTTCATGACACCATCCTACCAGTATTCGTTTGCAACTTAGTCTTATGATAGGAAAGAAAGATCGCCAACAATACACGAGTACCTTAGAAATTCCTCCAGGACCAAGTATACACAGCTCAGAAGACAGAGGAGTCTACAAAATTCTAGTCAATGGTTCTGCAATTATGCAGAACTATAATTGCCATTTCCTGAAAGTGAAATAGAATGTCTGCTCAAAGAAAGGTAGAGGTTGTATTGGGGGATGGTGTAACTGCTACATGTACATGTTTTACATGTATAGTGGTATAGACAATGTATGGATACTATCAGTGCTACCTACTGTATAACTGTAAGTAATCATAGAAATTTGCGAGAGGCTACATGCATAATTCAGGACGTGCTGGTTGCAAATGAAACGTTGGTGACCTAACGAAGCGTAGGGTGGAGTCGTTCGCTGTCATTTCCCGTGACAAATCACTGCACACGGACAAATCAATAGGCATCCTTTTCAACCCGGAAAAATCAATAATACGTATAAAAGTATCCAGCCATGGCCCCACACCCACTGGGACCTGCACTGGTGTACTGTTTTATGACGGCTCCTGACGCTAAGAAACAAATGTTAACTGTAACCAATGATGGTTTCACTGTGGAACAGTATGACCAAAGACTAACTGTTGTTACTGCACCAACCGCATTTACCAGTACATGTATACTGTATCTAAATAATGTTTTCTTCACTGACAATATTAATACCTACTAATGTTAAGAAAACCAGTCAAAAATATTTTTCTTGTGACTACTACAGCCATTTTCAGATTGAAACATGCATTCTTCAAAATAATAGCAAGGAGTACTACATGTACTACACAAATAGATGATTTACAAGCTAATTGCATTTAGTATGGACTTGGGAAGCTACGAAAGATACATAAAATGATAATCTATGATGTGCACTGACTCAGTAGCAGACCTGCTGAAAATATTCTCCAAATGCTGTGAACAATACTATTTTCATGTTGTAAGAGTGATTCGTGACAAGACATTAGTCAAAGAATACATGTACATTGCACGAAAGCCTCTAATAATGGCTTACCTCCCCTGGGAATGAGATTGGATGACACGCCAATAGGTCATCTCTTTCCCAGTATCACTATGTCCCTATGACCTTTCTAAAGATGCGATGATTACAAAACATCCTGAGTTTTACTGTAGGAAACTGATCTTATCCTGCAATGATGGGACTTTTTCTCACAGTGACAGGCACTGTGGGACATCTCCCCAGATCCCTTATCTACCAGCTAGCCTCTCTGCTCCCTCTTTTAGATGTCATATAGGGCATTTCACTTCAAGGTCATATACATATCAGGACCTCGGTTGACCTTAGATTGCTGAAGAGCTAGACTGCGTCAATCATTTCTTTACTACAGTAGGACTTTGTACATGTGAAAATATTTATACATCCATTTAGAGCTACTACATAAATATCAGAATTTTACTGTCACCTGAAGGATACATGAAAAATTGCAGGTAAAAACACACATACATGTACCACTAAACAAATAATATTCAGGCAACAATATTAGATAGATTAGATTTATATATAGATTCAGAGAACAACATATGAAGAACCATGAGAGTGTGAGTTCAATAAGATAAACAAGCAAAACCCAAATCATACTTGCTTCAAAAACTCAGGATACATAAACATGTAACTAAGGTAATGGGGCAAAACTCACCTGCTTTAGGGTTGTGGATAAGCTGTAACACCAGGGGTCGTCTGGTCACAATACCCGACCCTCGGGGTAGGAAGTCCCTGGGAACACAGGCAAAGAAAAACTTGATCATGAAGTATTTTTATTCAATGGTAGGGGCAAAGCAACCAATCTGAGGGTGGTGTGGAAAGGAGGATCTTGGCCCTTCCACAGTGAGATTTTGAAAATGTAAAAAGTTGGCATTGTCAGGGTACCCATGATGTGACTAAAATCACATGTAATTTGAAGGATTTTTTCGTCAGTTTGGAGTGGCACATCATCATTTTTCATATTTGACATTTTTACCAATTTGAAAATTAGTGTAATGGTCCTCATTTTAGTGTGGTGGTCACAAATAATAGCGTAGCGGCCCATTACGCTAAAATGTACTAGCTAGAACCCTGGTATGTAGACGTTGATTCTATTTCTAAAGCTATGTATATCAAGGTAATTAAGTTGAAGCAATACTTGGTAATGTCAACACAAGCCATAAATGTCCCTTTCATTGTACCAAGCAACCGATACACATACAGTTTTACAGTTACAGTATAACACACACTGTTAACTTTCTTATTTTCTTGACTACACAGAATACTAAGCAGTACTATTCTACTATATACTAATCAGTATGCCATGTGTAGCTGTGGACAGTACCACTACAGTCATACGGGTAATTTCCCCATCAATGGCACTTCAAAAAGCTGATGAGTCCACAAATGAAATTTATGACAAATTGTGATGGGTAGCGTGCCATTAGGTCAGCCATAAATGCCACTGTAGATCTCTGGAAGCAAAACCATTCTACACGGTCAGTCCAAGGACAAATATACAGTTGGAAGGAATACAAGATGTGTAAGCATTCATATTCATAAGAGGGCTGTAATATTGTGCGAGGCTACAGGGTACCCTAAAGGCAAAGAAGAAGTGGAGGCAACAAACTGGTTGAAAGTTCAAGTTATCCCATTTCATTTAACACAAAGCACTTGGCAAATTTGGCAAAAATAAATGTCTGGGCTCAAAATACTGGGTGCACATGAAATTATGTGAGCCTAAAATAGGAGCTGTGCAATTTCTGATAAAGGACCAAAATTTGCTTAGGCTGTTGATGTTACATACCTAAAGGTGCTTGTATACAGCATGTTTTTGTGATCTAAGCATCAGAGGAAATATAAACCTTTCCAAATTTTAAGTGTAGAAGTTTGCGATAGAGTTTCAGATTCAAGTTCTGAAGAGAGGCAGTAAGGGTTTTGTTTTGCTGAAACTGAACTTTATCTTGTACCATGTACTTCTTGTAGTGCTTTGTACACATAAATATTTCTCTATGCACAAAGTTTAAGGTTAGCTTGAGTGCACCTATTCCAAAAAAAATCAATTTCAAGCCCAACATTACAATTGATGATAACCACGTTTCCTGGATAGACAAGAATTTCTTGGTTTCAAGGTGACCTTAAGAAGAACAAACACCTGTGAATGATTGCTATGTATATTTCAAACATGGCAACGCAAACAAACTTGACACTGTGTTTGAACAGTTTAACGGGAACTTCAGTTTATTACAAATTATAGTGGTGAAGTACAAACGGATGCAGCTGTGTTTTTCCAGGTAAAGGTTCACTTATGTGACCTAATTGTGACTATTTAGGGAAGGTATGACTTCTTTTCTATTGATGGCCAATGACCTCACGCATCAAACAATAGAAAGTAAACAATGGGCGAGGTGCGACAGAAGCCACAACAAGGGTAACAAAAGCAGGAAGCATTCAAACTGTAGGTGCGTTTTTCTTCAAATCAAAGGCTATGGCTTAACTTATCAACACAACACAAAGCTAGATAAACAAAATACTTTAATGTGAGGTAATTCTTTTTAAAACTCACAAATCACAAACTTCTTTAAAAAAATTAAACCTTTTTAGGATCACTAATACTGAAAGAGGGGATAACAAAAGCGATTTGTCACATATTACAAGGATTGACAGGCGAATTACGGCAATGTCACCTCCAAATGAATTTTTAGGATCAAAATCAATCATCATCATAACAGTGTCATGCAATCCATTCGTGATAAGGGCACAAATTCCCCACAGAACCCCGTGGGCTGACCCGATCCGCTGATTGAATTTCGTAACAACTTGATTAGAAAATGTCAGATCGTGGTAGATCGGAGTAATATACAGAGGTGTAGGAATTCTGTCGGCGTCTTGCTGAAGTGTGGACGGCCCGGTGGTCGATACGGGATGGCACCGTATGTATGAGTTTCCCAAATTGGGCAAAGCGGAAATACATCCCCCCGTCAGCTACAGTGAGCTACTGTTGTGATTCTCAAATTTCATTCGCTCGTCTCTGGGCGGATCGCAGCATTTCTACACAAGTACAAACCCTAAATTAAAGCTCATTTAAGGTATGGGGGCGCAAGGTTTGAATACACCATACCAAAAAAAGAAGAAGTTGTTGACAAAATCTTCTCACCTGCCAACGAAATTTTCCAACACACTGCTCTTCCCGGCACTTTGCCCTCCCACCACGGCGATTTGTGGCAGGTCCAAGTCCATGCGATGCCCGACCTGGGAGAAGGCATCTTGCAGTTTGTTCACCAGAGGGATGAGTTCCTCCAGCCCCCTGTTCGCCCACGCCATAACGTTCGTTTATACTTGAGAAAACGCCGCAAAAGATGCAAGAGAATCACGTCTCCATCTTCCTCCACCCCCTTCTCAAAAATCAATATGGCGGCTGTCAGGATAGTGAGCATGCGCAGCCGGGACGTCCCGTGCAGCATGTTGGGATACCCAGAACCGGGTTCAAGAAAATTACAAACTAAAATCATTTCATAAAGTTTTTATCTTCCAAAACAACCTTTCGATTGAACATAGATACGTTGTACACAGTTCTGTGCGATACTATCAAGCCCGAAGGATCTAATTTTCTGCTTTTAGCGTATATTAATAGGAAATGCACACCCCTCTGACAGATTTAGAATGGTCTGCATGAATCCAAGTCACATGCCTCAGAGATGACGGATGTTACCAAGTATTACTTGTATAATGACCCCCAAGTCATTCCCTCACCCTTATCTGTGCCTCCCAGACACGCGTTTCTGACTCAAGGGACATCGCTCATGACGAAATGTCATCAGCTACCTTCTATTAAAACTTTTTCATGTCTCTAGAGCCAAGAAGCTTTCATCCAGAACATTCAGTCTTTCACCTCAAACATTCCTATGGAGCCAAGAGTCTTTGCGGGCGTTATGAAGGCAAAAAATATAATCCCTTACTTCTCTGAAGTCCCTGTTCTAGACATACATTGTGCAAAAAGAGAACATTGGTGATCTGATGTAAATCTGATATGAACCCAGACTACAAAAGAAAGTTTAGAGAACTCAATTTTATATTCAGAAATGTTCACCTGAGTGTCGGATGTCTGACTTCTTCCTCATTGGATATGATAAAGGCAGCAATGCTAACTTGTGAGGATGTGTGCTATTACCAGCTGTCAGAATATCAACACTTTTCAAACATCTAACACATTTATTAAGAGACTTCATACTAATCATTTGTGAGTCCAGATATTACTTTTTCATTATTCAAGATATTACTTTTTCATTATTCACCTCAGGCCACACCAATTTAATTTCTTGGTTCACGGATTTTTTCATAAAAAATATGGAGCGAGAGGGCGAAATAAAAATTGTAAATGGTTGGGGTAAAGCAAGGAGGTTATATAACCTCCTTGGGGTAAAGGTAAGGGCTAATCCAAAACATAAAGAATAAAAAGTTTTCAGCTTGAAAAAATTACAAAAATACTATTACTGTACAGTAACAGCACCTGTTCATTGAAAATTACAAAAGTAGTGTCAGTTTTTATGTTTGCTACACCAGAAAGTTGGTGAATGGTTTCATTAATGGTGAAAATTTGCTGAGTGGTAATTTTTATTTTTATTTTTTTTTCCAAAAAATAGGAGCGAGCGAATCCGTGAACCAAGAAATTAAATTGGTGTGGCCTCAAGTTAGTTTGTTGTCCACATGAAGATGGTGGCATCGGCTTGGAATGTCCTTTAATCCTTGTGTGAAACATCACACCACCTTAGCACCCTGAGCAGCTCTTCTTAAAATACACAAAACTGACATCAATGAAGAATCAGGAATAAACAAAGATGACATCAATAACCATTGATGTTTCCCTCTCCTTATATCTCTTCCCATGTGATCTTCAATCATTCAATACCACCAAATAAGGATTGATATAAATGGACAGTTAATGTTACCAATAACAGCTAACAATAACAAAATTGATGACCAAAAATGTCTCACATAAAAGTCTTGATTTTATCCACTTTCAACGTTTATCTGACTTCCAAGTATACCAATTCCCGTTAAGGAATCTCTTTCAACAATTATGTTTATTGAATCAACAAACAATTATAATCCAACAAACAAACAATCAACAGACATGTTACTCTCTCCAGATTTTACTTCAGTCTAGGAATGTTTTGACAAACAACGGTTTTGCATAATGATGTGTAAAAACAAGAAGCAGTAAGTATTTTCAAGGAGGTTGTTTTCAACCTCCTTGGTATTTTACTGTGGTGTAAGCTACAGAACTGATGATAATGCTTTCACATCACATACATGTAATTCATAACGTCAGTTCTATATCTTAACTTGACTTTTTTTAGATCCACTATATGAAGCCTACCTATGTATCAATAGGTAGGCTTCCTGTAGTGCCAATATCAAATCTTTTGAAATTGGGTAAATCAAAATATTGCTAGCTGTGAGGCTAGTGCCATTTGACAAGTACAGGTAAATGCAGCAATTAAAGGTCCCCATCAGAATATCAAAAACTAGTGTTACATAGCAAGTACATACGACTTATACTTATGGTATGTAATAAACAAAAAACAGTACTAGTTCTTATGCATAGAGGAATACTGTTTTCAGTTACTAGGCTAACATGGAGACAAATATTTATAACATGTTTTGACAAAGTTACAATCATGCAGCAGGATCTATATATTGTTAACACAGAAGTCACATAATTCACAATTTGACAAATTACTGACATTCAAATTTCACCCTACTCCAAGTACGATAATACGTGTAACCACATATATCATAAGTTAAATCTATATCCAATGACAACTAAAGCTATGACTGCAACTTTTTTCAATTTCATTCACTTCTTGAGTGGTGGAGATTATATTTCTAGCTTCTTTTGGAATATTTTGCACTATGTCTTATGTCCTAGGGCCTAGTTAACTTTGAGATTTTGGTGAAGCTCAGGTCTTATGTCATAAACCAGCTCCAAGATTCGCGCCATCACTTCATCCTTGTTCTGAGAGACGTTCTGGTTCAGTTCGTCCATCTTCTGCAACGTTTGCTCGTCCATGCGGCGCACAATGTCTGTTCTGGAACCCATGTGCTGGAAAAAAAAATCATTTGTAAATGCTCAAATTGCAAGCTACATTTAATATTTGAGGAAAAATACCACCATTTTCAACAAAGACATGCCAGGGTTTTCATAGGACAGTTTTATATTTGAAGCATTTCAGAGAATTCTGAATGACCTTGGGCCTTTCTTTCAAAGGGCAATGAAAATTGATTAATTTTTAATTTGATCATGAAATATTGTGTCATTTTTCATCACCATGCATGATGCATGATTTTAAAGGGGCATTCCACTCCAGAAGCGGGTATCATAATTCATCAGAGAATAAATTGTTATGCTTGAATCAAGTTTGTTTTGTCAAATGTACCATGACTTGAAGCCTGAACGCAGGGCGTGCATTATAGCGATCGACTTCTTGAATTCCCCGCTGGTCCCTTACCAACAATCCCAGAATTCAATGCGCATGGTGTTTTACGGACGGGCTGGATCGACGAAGCCGCCAAGGACTCTTCCAGTTGAAAAGGTTGGTACTGGCATAAATTTCGATGTTAGATGCTCAGGATTGCTTTTTTGGCTAGACTAAATATGTGTGCACAACCTCTATCAGAACTGGTAGGCAAACGCGTTCCAATCATTATTTGTGGGCCATTCTGTAGCGATCTGCCAATATGTAGATAGTCATTTTTAGATAGCAGAATGGTCCGTAAAAAGTTGCCAAATTTCTGTATTCCGAGGTACGCTGAGCATCAGACTTTTTGTGTACCTTCCTAAATGTCCGATAGTAATTTTACCGTTTTCGGTTTGCTCTCACTCACTCAGCGTACCGAGATATTGGGCCCGAAACTGACCATGAAAGTAGCGTGTTTACTGTTAGCGGCGTCATTTTTAGCCTCCACCAGGCCTTGCTACGGGGGTGCGTGGATCGTACAATTCGGGAAAAAAATCGGGAATTGGCCAAGGGAGTCAGTCCACGATTAGATTCACATTTCTCCTCCACGGCCGACCAACCTCTCTGGTAGCAAACCCTTGCCTTTGGCAAATTATTCTCCTTATGAAACCAGCGTAGTCAGTCTGGTATTGAGGCTATCCATATTTTGTTTTGACATACGTCAGATGCACGTGTATGGCGACAAGCGACTACTTTCAGCTCTCACTACAGTGCTAATATCTCTGCATCCTGAAAAGCTGAGGTCTTCAAACGTTTTGTGTACATTCCTAACTGTTTGATAGTAACTCGACTGCTTTCGTTATATTTGTAGTTATACCGTTTACGAGAAATCGGGCCTAAAATTGACCTTGCATTCAGAGTGTTTTCGGCTAGCGACGCCATTTTTTGTTGACATGTGATGACCTAGTTTACTACAGTGATAATATCTCTGCATCCTGAAAAGCTAAGGCCTTCAAACTTTTTGTGTACATTCCTAAATGTTTGATAGTAACTCGACTGCTTTCGTTATATTTGTAGTTATACCGTTTACGAGAAATCGGGCCTAAAATTGACCTTGCATTCAGAAGTGTTCGTGGCCACGCCATTTTTGTTGACATACGATTACCAAACTTTTACATTGTATTCAAGTGCTAACATCTCTCAGTCTGTATCCCCAAAAAATACGGTCTTCAAACTTTTTGTGTACATTCCAAAATGTCTGGTAGTCACTCGACTGCCTGTAGTTGTACAATTTACAAGAAATTGTTCCCAAGGTTGGCTAAGATAGCAGACACCGGAAGTGCAGGATTTGCAGAATTCCATAGCATGCAATAATGTCATAGAGTTCCATGTCTTTAAAATTATGCATAAACTGGTGCATAACTGCCACTTCTGTTTTTGTTTGATAGAAAAGAGAAGGACGTGGTCAAGGAAAAGCCCAAGTCAAAAGGTAATTTTTAATTTCATTACTAGTAGAAAAGTGTCCTCATGTGCCTACTTACATGTATGAATATTTATTTCTTAAAATGACAACACTGGATTTGTCAAGGGACATGATATGTTTGGTAAGATTACTTGTCCTGGTAAAAAAGATTGACAGAAGTGTATGATTTGGGCTAATGGACTAGGCACTGGTACCTCAAAGTCAAACCAAAATATTTATTGCACTAACAGATTTTGTAGTGCATGCAAAATCTAATCATTATCATGATAAGCTTATTATTGCTTCTTTCCTGGGAGTGACTCTGAAATTAATATAAGAAATGTTCTCTGTTTTGGCATGTAAAAGAATATGTGGCTACTATACTGTATAGTAGCTAGTGTAATCTATATTTAAAACCTTTCAAATATCCGATTTAAGAATTATAGTCAGTACAGTACTAATATATATTGGGTGCAGAAATGTGCTAAGCACTGTTATAAGTGATATGTTCTTTTGTAAGCAGCCCAGAAGCCATTCTTGCTTGCTTGTATGCTTGATGGATGTTATATTCAGAAAAGCCATCTTGGAGTTGGGTAATGTTGTAATACTAAGATCATACTAATAGTTCATGTATGGTCGATTTCAGCAAAAGGTTGACATGGAAGTGTCAGTTTTTGCATGGAAAGGGAGATAGAGTTTGTAAATTTCAGCCTCTCTTGTTATTCATGATTGTCATTTTTAACATAGATGCAAATGTGGCCTAGTATTATTTTGTCATCAATGAATATCTTAATCACAAGAACATTGTTGACTTCAGAATATATTCTTTGCAGTTGACCTAAGGCAGCGGTTGGACTACAGTAAGAGGCTAGGAGACTATGTGGTCAAAAACATCTATGAGAAGAATCAGGACTACACTTTCAAAAAGAAAGGTGTTGAAGGTTGTCATACACAGGCGTCGGGAGTTTTGTGGTGGCTAGGTGCTCCAAAAGCCTGACTTTCCAGGCCAGACAATAAAACTGCCATTGCACAGTACCGTTCAAGGTTTACAGGCTAGTAAACAAGTCTCGTTTGGAACTCTACTGTTTTCATGGTCATGTTTTCTCATTTTTGTTATGTTTTTTGTAGCATACATGCTTTATATGACAAAACTACATGTAGTTTCTGTTTTGAACGTTTCAAAACTGCTGCTGCTATTTCTCTTAGACACAAGAAATGTGAAAATATAAATATTAATTCATGAACATGCAACTTGAACATGTTGGCAGTAGCCCATATACTTCAGGTCAAATCCAGGTAGATCCTGATATACTGATTTTATATGACAGGCTATATTATTATGTTAATAAGGACAAGTTCCCATTGTATATCCAGTGGATCATTTTATTAATAAATATCCTGCCTACATGTCAGAAACAAATGCTGCTTTACAACAATATATGTGTGTCCACCAAAGTTTTCCCTGCCTATTTGTGAAAATTACACAGAAATGTAATAATTATTGTATATTGATATGATATACATGTCTTTCTTGCTGTATATCTAGTTCAAAGGAATATGAAAATAAGGATACTTAATATGTTCAAGGTTTCTATTTGGCCTGTTGTATAAAGCATGGATAGGTAGATAAATTTATACAGGTGAGGTAGATAGATGTCCGCATTTGGTTGAATGCACCTGTTATAGTGCAAATAATGTGGAAACTGTGTAACACTGTTATCAAGATTGTTTTATTTTAGCAGTAAAGCCTCACCCTAATTCTAATTCTAACCCCAAGCTTAACAAGAATGGATAACCCTAACAGTAAAAAGTTAGTAGAATACAGATTTATAGATCACTCTCTGGTTTAACGTCAGATCAATTTAGCAATTGAACATGTGGTGGCGAAATATCTTAACAGGAAAATGTCCTATGTAATTAGTCTCATCTTTAGAGGGATAGGTCTGTCTTATTTTGGTGACTGCACAGGCTGGAACCACGCGCCACACTGATCTCCCAAGATGATTCTTGTGGACCCAGCACGAAAACTGTCTGTACGCTGACAGTTGTAAGATTCTGGGAGAAACAAAAATGCATGTAAATTGTAATGTTATATTTTTTTGTATTAAAAGATTGCAACAAGTACACTGCTTGCCATTTTGTTTCAATCTGGTTATTTTCAGATCTTGGTATTGCCCTAACAGCCCCCCTCCAAACATTTCCAACTTTTCACACTAAATTGGTGGCACAAGTTATCACAAAACTGTCCATTTCTTCACACAAAAAGTACCGGAAACGAGGTTTGAAAACTTTTAGGTGCACAACATATCAGGTAATATACTGTAGTGAAAAAAGGTTCCTGAAAAATTTTAGTATGATTCATACTTACTAAGTTCAGAATGGTGCAGGTAAAATTTGTCTGGTGCAGGTAATTTTCAATGTTACCTGCACCAGTGCAGGTATACAAAAAAACAGTATTTCGAGTCCTGCTACTAGATTTATATACAGGTCACAAATTCGACCACATGTGGCTATGTTTCCGTAAGCTCACCATCGTGCGACCCCACACACAGATCGTGCAAAATAAATGGAACAGAAACACAAAATCTACATTTACCTATTTCTCAATGGCTCCCTGACATCTTCCAGTCCAAGTCATTTTGTCACTGTAGATAATATAAGTGCAGTTTTCAGTGCAGACCTCATGAGACGGGATGGAATTCCTCGTGTAGCTTGACGCATTTCAGCTGGCTACGGCCGCTCCCGACGCCCATACCGCTGCGATCGGGGTTGCTGTGGTCCACGGGATCTGTCAGCTCACGAAGGTCGTGGCAACACATACACTCACACACTGTAGGCTGCAGTTGCAATTGTAGTCATCACATCTGCACCATATGCTTCTTGGCGCTAGCATGCATGCAACCCTCCGTCTCGTAATCCCGGCCGTCCCGTGCCGCCCCTGGTTGCGTGGCGGTCCCAGCAAAGGCTTCTGCAGGCTGATTGTTCTCATCGCTACTCTCCGACTCTCCAGAATCACGTTCAGGCTCATATGCGTATGGCATAATGTCGTCTGAGTCGAACTCGTCTGAGACACGCACGGCCTGAGTCCGCCATGACACTTTGTCGTCTGCTTCGTGTTTTGATCTGTGCGGATGCCCATATTTGGAAAACCCGTGACGTCAGGTCAAAGCCGAGAATTGGAAGCGGTCCCACATGGGGGTTCATAGGTTTAGAACAGTGTTTGGTCGAAAAGTCAGTCGTGGTGATTTAGTCAAAAGTCGGGTGCATTTGTATTCCGAAGAGTGTAATATATATGGGAAAAATACTCGTTTCATGAGTGGAATCCCCCTTTAAATAACAAAAAAAAAAACAGGATGACAATTTCCTGTACCTTTTCCTGATGTTCCAGAAACTGCCTCTCTCTCTCCTGTCGGTATGTCTCTATCTCAGCCTGCGCCTCCTCCTTCGCCTGCTTCAAACGGCGGTTTTTACCTGGGGAAACATTTAACGTTATCAATTTTGACAACCAAATTTGATTCTTAATATCATCAGTTTTAAGTACTATAATTTTTTTGCCAACTACAGGGGTACAATGTAACCTTAACAATAATCTATGGTGAGTTTAATGGCATAATACTCGACAAAATTTCACATTTAGAGAAACGATGAAGGGCCAGGTGTCGTGATGATACATGATCATGACGTCAGCAACCGGCAACCCCAACATTTCACCTCAAATTGTGCAACTTATGTCAACATTAAACCACAAATTTTACGATGTTCTTGTCCTATATAATATTCATCATGTATCTGAACATCTCCTTACGTTTTCGGGCCTCTGCAACCTTCTCTGCGGCGCGTTTTTCTGCCGCGAGTAGCTGCTGGATGCCGGTGGTCTGACTCGCCATTTTGTGGATCTCGTGACGTCTGTGCAGGACCAGTCGACTTCTACACAGGGGTGTGATGGTCGGTGGCTCTGAAATTATTCATAGTGCCTGGTATTGAAGGTTTTCGGACAAGGCGGAATTAGTGAAAAATAAGTTTTGCCTCAAAATTACTTTGTATAAGAAATATGCAGAGTTCTTTAATATTAATATGAGGACCATTAACGTTACAATAAAGGTTGAAAAATCCATGGAAAGAAATTTACAGTATGAAATTAAAACACCTGGTGACCAATGATCAATTAATGGCATACAAGTTTGTTTTTTTTTTGCTTTAATTTCGTTCGTAGATTTTATTTACATTCCTGTCCGAGTGTATTTGTATGCATGTTTTCAAAAATTGCTATAAGTTAGCGATCTTTTTGCCATCACTACTTGTTTCTGTAAGTTGCTTGCGTTATAGCAGCTTATGTTAGCTAACAAAGTTTTGTAAAAATAAGAAACATGGCCATTTTATTTCACAGATAAGAGCAAATGGAAAGCTTTTTTTTTTTCTAATCAGTCTTGCAACAGAGCCATGAAACCTTTTATTAGTTTTAATCTCATTATAATCCAGGATGAGGCTCATTGGCCCAACTATCACTATCACTCCTCGGGTCTAACTTAAATTCTGTTGTGTCCAAAACAAAAGAATTTTATCAATTCTCTGGTAGCCATGCTTTGCTGGCAATATGTGGATATGAACTGACCCGCACCGCGTGCGTGAACGCACGCACGGAAACACAAACAGGCACAATGTGATGAATTTTGAACAGCCCCAGTGAAAGTGCGAGAGTGGACGACAAGATGGGGTCCAAGAGACGTTTGCTGCTGGTTTCCAACTCTACTCTGCACGGAAGTGGCTACCTGGACCACTGCGAGGCGCAGATCAAGAGTTTTCTGGGAAGGTAAGGTCTCCAAGTAGCTACACAGAAAGACTGTACAGTGTACTGTACACACATCCAGGGTGTTTTCTTTATAGCTTCCGCGTAGCACCACGTTAGCCACCGGCAAGTGCATCCGGCTCAGTCGCACATCGCGAAGGGTGGAACTCTTTGGCAAACGTCAAAACGCAAGTTATGAACAGGATAATAGACTCAGATTTGAAGGATTGAACTTAGAAAATTAACTTCTTTTGAATAGGCTCGAGTATTTGTTCGTACCGGACACTGAAAACAACACAAATTTCCGGCACATATGGCTGAGTGTCACGCACGTGTCAGTAGTAAGAGACCGGTATCTTCTCATCTTTGTTATGAATTTTTGGGAAGTATGACAAAGTCTTATAACCCCCTTTTACATTATCTTACCATTTTGTGTTCGTAACATTTCCCTTTTCTGGTCACGCCATCGGCACACACCATGTAAACAAATGGATCATTAATTGGCCGTTTTACAATGGAACCGCCCACTATAACACCTGTTCAGCTAGCTGGTAGCACAGATGTCCATGGAAGTCAACCTACCCAAAAGGGCATATCATACTGCAATGGCAATAACTTAAAGGCCAATAAAACTTTTCATTTCCACAACATATGGATATCTTGTTGTTCTCATCTCCAAGCAGATGTGTGGTGTTTTTATTTTTTTCAGCCATGAGTACCTGTGTAACAGTGTTGTTTTCTTTCTCCACAGCCAGGTGAAGACAGTGCTGTTCATACCTTATGCCCTGCACGACAGAGATGGCTACGCCAAGATAGCACGGACAAAGTACGAAAGCATGGGTAAGATTAGACAGTTTTTTTATTCTTACACAAGTTACAGATGCATTGCTAACGTTGCCATGCCATTATCAATATTTATTGATTGTACTGAAATCTGCTTTGTTGAAGATAATCTTGCTTCTAAAACTGTGCCACTAAAAAAAACTAAAAAATATAGACTACTAGATTTAATAATTGTATGTTTAACATCTCTGATGTCATTTTTAGGGTACAAACTGGACAGCATCCACGAACAGCCAGACCCTGTGGCAGCAGTGAAGGCTGCAGAGGCAATATTCATTGGTAAGGATAGGATCGTCTTCTGACACTACAGTACACCATTTCACATAATACAGCAATGTGATTTCTATTGCAATATTTCATAAACAACAACATCATTATTGTCTACTCTCCAAGCAGAGGTAGGCGGGGAAGATTGTAATCTTTTTCTCAATTTCTGTCTGTTCTGTGGATGGGAAACTAGGGATATGACAAATTGGTGGCAAAGTCTTTCTAACTAAGTTGCACCAACCTCTGCCAGGAGTGTGTGATTGACAAGTTAAACTACAGTATATTCTACATGAAACAACATTATATTCTTGTGTTGTGTTCTCTGACCATACTTGACTCCATAAAGAACTTCTGTTGAAAGAGTAAATGTGACATGCCACATATTTGTACAGGTGGTGGTAACACCTTCCGTCTCCTGAAGGCTCTCTATGACAACAAGATTGTCTCTGAGATAAAGAAGAGAGTGTTTGAGGTATGACATTTTACTCGACTATTTCTATGTTAGGATGATATGTAGTTACCACTCAACAATGCTTACATTTAGATATAGTTGTATTCATATGCGCGTGCAGTACTAATTATTGCAGGGTAAGGGGCAAGCAGCCTTGGAATTTGAAAAATGCCCAGATAAGCATAGAAGCCATAGATGGTAAAACAGTCCTTTCAAAATCACGCCTTTCAACCTGTCCCAGTTGTTGTTTATTCATTTGAATCAGGCACCTGGTCCATATATACACATGCCAAAAAAAAAAAAGAATATAACAGATATAACAATATACCTATAGTCCTATACCTTAGCTTATTATCTTCAAAATGCTATGTTAAAAAACACCTTTACATAATGCCTCCAGAAGGTGCTGAGATTGTAGGAATCTGAGTGGACAAGTACCTGGATGATGGCAGAGCAGTCAAGAGACGAATGAATGTGTCAGTTTTGTATCAGATAGCGTGAAATGTATCAAGCCTATTACTGGCAAATGTAAAACTGGTGCTGGTCTGCCTACTAACAGCAAACAACATTCAACAAGGGTGATATGGTATGCAACACGTAATTAGAAGATTGCACCCCACTCTGTGGTTTGGGAGAAATAGTACATAGATGATTCATCATCAAACTTGCTATAGCTAACTAACCAATAGAAATGTGATGCCCTACCATCATGATGATCCTTGTACTGTAACAATTGATAACTGTGTATTCCTGCTGTCCCAGGATGGCATGCCGTACATCGGCTCCAGTGCAGGGACCAACGTCTCCACCATCAGCATCAGCACCACCAACGACATGCCCATCGTCCAGCCGCCCACGTTTGAGGCCATCGGCCTGGTCCCCTTCAACATTAACCCTCATTTCCTGGACCCTGATCCTAACAGCACACACCAAGGGGTAAGTACAAGGTTAACCCTTGTTTCCTGCACCCTGATCCTAACAGCACAAACTAAGGCGTAAGTATAACATTAACCCTTGTTTCCTGCACCCTGATCCTAACAGAACACACCAAGGGTTAAGTGCAACGTTAACCCTTGTTTCCTAGACCCTGACCCTAACAGAACAGAACATACCAAGGGATAAGTACAGTGTACATGTAAGTGCACACAGGAAATTTAGCCATTGAATTCTAAATACTTTCTACAGAATGATGCCCTTGAAAGTTGAAGCCTTTTTCTCTGAAAGGAGATTCAGGGCATTCACAAAGCAATCTGAAATCAACATGGAAGTACATTATGGTGCTTGAAGTACTTTGAAATATTTTTCATCAAGCCTGCGGAGTCAAGTTAGTAGTTTCTGTTGGATACCTTTAGTATATGTGACCTTTACATACATAAGAGAGCAGTGTCTATCATGGGTGACTTTGTACAAGAACATTTTTAAAAAAAGAGTACTGCTGAAAAACTAACAGAGTACTTCTGTGTTTCAGGAAACCAGAGAGACGAGGATAAAACAGTATCACGAGGAGGATGACACACCAGCAGTGTTGGTAAGAAACTCCCTTTATTATATATAATGTAGGCCATGCAGTAGGAGTACATATATCTAGTTCAAGAATTTGTTTTGTGAAAATTGTTTGGGGAAAAACTACTGTACATTGAAACCTGTACCTTTTTTGTGGGGAAATCTCCACCAAAATTTCATGGCACAGCGGATGTATTTCCAGCGTATTACAACAGTATGAAAACTTTCTTTCCTCCAACCCCAAAATAAAACTACTGCATAGGTAAATTAAATTACAGGATAAAAAAATCATTTCTTTCCTGTGCAGGGCCTGCGTGAAGGAGGCATCCTCCATGTGGAGGGAGACAAGGCGACTCTGAAGGGCACGACCAAGGCTCGGCTGTTCCTCAGGGGGAAGGAACCCACAGAGCATGAGCAGGGAACAGACTTCAGCTTCCTACTGGACAGCAAGAACTACCAGCTGGACATCAAGTTGTGAACACAGTAGATGCCTAGTACACTGTATTTCACTTAATGATTTGAGTTAAAAGTCAGTTTCTCAATACAAAAGTTACTCAAGCAAATGGATAAGTTTTGAAAATGGTCTGATATTTCAGATGCTGTCTTTCATCAAAGTTGCTTGGGTAAATTTTATACTGAGAGCACCTCTTAACAAGGATAACCTCATAGGTAGTGGTGTGTACCTAAAGCCCGGACTTGGAATTGGTCCTAAAAATGTTTAGGTCCAAGTCCAAAAAAAAACCTATATGTCCGGAGCCAAGTCCGGACTTGCAAAAAGCTAGCTGTCACTTATGTTCCCTTTTTTTGTTCTAAACCATCTAAAACCTTCGGAATCCATAGACAGTGAAATTTGCACTGGTAAAAGACAAAAAACATGTCACACTTTACACTGGCTCTATATAATTTGCATGCATTTTTCACATTGCATTTCATGCTAACATGCAATTTTATGTGCACCACCCCCCCTCCTCCTCAAAAAAAAAAAATTCTAGTGCACATACATGTAATATGCAATGATGGGTTCAAGTCTGGACTTAAAGTCTGGACCTGAACCTTAACTGCTGGACCTGAATCCGGACCTGAACCTGAATATGAGTTTAGGTACCCGCCACTACTCATAGGATAACTTTATTTCTTCTTCATTTTTCAGCATACATTGATATTGCGCCTATTGAAAAATATTCTATTTACAGTTATGAGTTATGAAATTACAGTGGTGCAACTTTGAAAAGCCATGAATTAATATTGTGATGTTAAGTGCAAACACTAGGTCATGAACAACTTATACATAAGATAATAGGTTACTTTAATAATATCATATTTACAAATGAAAGTGTGATTATCGTATTGCTGCTCTTTAGTTAATACATTAGACAAACTAATTCTAGACTATCAGTAATGAAGCAGGGTTGAATAGTTTTCAAATAAAATGATTGGACTTATGCCAATTTTGACCATCTTCAGTTACTATCAATTTTGTTTTCAACAGGGACTGTTTTAAAGGTAGAGTATGTACCTCCAAATTTTCGATGTTGGAAGAAAATTTATAGTAATTGTATGCTTACGTGACTGATGAACCTCTTCAATGAACTTCAGTCACGTAAAGGAATGCACAATCCACCACTCCTAGATCCTAAGTTGTTATGCAGATTGCTCATTCCTTTACAGTTCAGCTATGCTTCAGAATGATTTCCACCAACACAGATGTACTTATCAGCATCTTTAACTTGTGCCATATACTTATTTTCTTGAGTACCTTTGTTGAATCATGTCAAGTGTGCCAACCTATTTGTTATCATGCAGAATATGAAAGCAGCAATGTTTTGGATTTTGACTTGCAAAAATTGAACAAGGACGTTTAAGGGTGTTTGTTGTACCCCCATCAGAACTGGAGATAGTCATGATTCCAAATTCTTAGGAATAGAAATTAGAAGAAAACATGTTTCGATTTGATTTGCTTTCAAACATTGCCTTTTCAAGTTTGGATACTAATAGTAGAAATTACTAGACTAAGTGGTTATTTCACTCGATGATCATGACTGAATGTCTGAATCACTAAAAAAACATACAAATCAAACCATCTTTACAGAGCATATTGCCTTTATTGTTCTAAATATGTCTGATATTCACACAGTACATATTCATGTCACATGTTTAGTACAGCTAATTTCTAAAAATGGTGGAAGGGATTAGTCAAAGTTAAAAGTATGACATATTTACAAACTAACAACATCTCAATAGGATTTTGGTCGTTAGAGGCTTGACCTGACAGAGGGTGTTGTTTTACATACCAACTAAAGGCCTCATGTTATGCAACTCTTCTCTACTATCTAGACTATATGCATAGGTCTTATAAGGATAATTGTCAAAGTCTATGTCAGACAGTTGTACATGTCACCTTCCCTTAAGCCTTGCACAGTTCCATTACATGGAGCTATTTTATCCACACTCAAATACGTCAAACTAAGAGAGGCACTATACCTACCATACAGACTTCTTCTAATTATAATATCAAACTACGATCATACAATGATCTTGCTTTTTCTTCACGTACTGTGGTGCACTTGAAAAACACTACAAATATCATATATATTTTGTTTTCTCTGTAATGCTGTTCTATCACTTGGAGTCCTAGGTACACAAGTACATCATCATTCTCATTATTATCAATATCTAATCTAGAAGTGTGGGTTCGCGAACGTTTTTTTCCAAGACACTACAAAAAATGGGAGAACAATGTTAAGGTTAGTCGTCATTACAATAAAATAAATGAAAGAACCACACAATTTTCAATGATTATTTCAATAGTCAATGGGGCAAAACCCCATGACAGTCAATACTATTCCTAAATTTTAAGATAAACAGCAATTGTAGTGCTTGTCTCTAGCCTTGACAAAGACAATACAGTCAGATCACCATCAATCGTACAAAATTGTCTACATCCATCAACTTCTACAACATGATATTTGTGTCAGTGAATGACACATTCACAAGCACTTTTGTGGCTGCTCCCTACTTGTCTCTTTTGATGTTTGCTCTTAGAGTACTTATCTGGTGGAAGCTCCTACTGTGTTTTCTTTCACAAATAACAGTTATTGTTCTTCCAACAAATAACAGTTATTGTTCTTCCAACTCACTAAACTGCTTGCTGCACTCCTTTTATGTGTGAAGTTTCCCCCCAGTGTGAGTCTTCCTATGTTTCTTCAGAGTACACAGATGACTGAACTGCCTGCTGCACTCCTCACACCTGTAAGGTTTTTCTCCTGTGTGAGTCTTCATATGACTCTTCAGATTTCCCAGATGACTGAACTGCTTGCTGCACTCCTCACATCTGTATGGCTTCTCCCCAGTGTGAGTTCTAATATGGATCTTCAGAGAACCAAGCTCACTGAAATGCCTGCTGCATTCCTCACATTTGTACGGCTTCTCCCCAGTATGAGTCCTCATATGGTTCTTCAGAGACCTCAGCTCACTAAACTGTTTGCTGCACTCCTCACAGGTGTACGGCTTCTCTCCTGTGTGAGTCTTCATATGACTCTTCAGATTTCCCAGCTGACTGAACTGCTTGCTGCACTCCTGACATCTGTATGGCTTCTCACCAGTGTGAGTCCTCATATGTTGTTTCAGAGAACCCAGCTCACTGAACCGCCTGCTGCACTCCTCACATTTGTAAGGTTTCTCTCCAGTATGAGTCTTCATATGTGTCTTCAGAGTGTGCAGATGACTGAACTGTTTGCTGCACTTCTCACAGGTGTGATGTTTCTCACCCGTGTGAGTCTTCATATGACTCTTCAGATTTCCTATATGACTGAACTGTTTGCTGCACTCCTCACATGTGTAAGGTTCTCACCTGTGTGACTCCTCATATGACTCTTCAGATTTCCCTGATGACTGAACTGTTTGCTGCACTCATCACATCTGTACGGCTTCTCACCGGTGTGAGTCTTTATATGACTCTTCAGACTATACAGATCACTAAACTGTTTGCTGCACTCCTCACATACATAACGTTTCTCGCCAGTATGAGTCTTCATATGCGTCTTCAGATGATCCAGCCTACTGAACCGCTTGTTGCACTCCTCACACCCGTACGGCTTCTCACCGGTGTGAGTTCTTATATGCTGCTTCAGACGAAACAGTCGACTGAACTGTCTGCTGCACTCCTCGCATCTGTAAGGTTTCTCACCGGTGTGAGTCCTCATATGGATCTTTAGAGTGCCTTTATCACTGAAGTGTTGACTGCACTCCTCACACCTGTATGGCTTCTCTCCAGTGTGAGTCTTCATATGACTCTTCAGATTAGTCGAGAAACTGAACTGTCTGCTGCACTCCTGGCATCTGTAGGGTTTCTCACCGGTGTGGGCCCGCATATGATTCTTCAGACGTTCCAGCCGAATAAACTGTTTGCTGCACTCGTCACACCTGTACGGCTTTTCACCGGTGTGAGTCCGCATGTGCATCTTCAGAGCACCTGGCTGACTGAACTGTCTGCTGCATTTCTCACACTTATATGGCTTTTCACCTGTGTGAGTCCTAAGGTGCATCTTCAAAGAAGTCGGGTGAGCGAATTGTCTGCTGCATGTCTCACATTTGTAGGGTTTCTCTCCGGTGTGAGTCAGCATATGCTTCTTTAGATCACCCAGGTCACGGAACTGTCGGCTGCACTCCTCACATCTGTACGGCTTCTCTCCAGTGTGAGTCCGCATATGCCTCTTCAGAGCACATGACTGAGTAAACCGTTTGCTGCACTCCTCACATTTATAGGGTTTCTCACCGGTGTGCGTCCTCATATGTGTCTTTAAAATACTCAGCAGACTGAACTGTCGGTTGCACTCCTCACACCTGTGTGGCTTCTCTCCGGTGTGAGTAAGCATATGGATCTTCAGAGGACCCGGCCCACTGAAGTGTTTGCTGCACACCTCACACCTCGGCTTTTCACCAGTGTGTCGAGTACGCATGTGATACTTCAGCTGACTCGGTTTACAAAATTCTTTGTCACACTTGCTACATTTGTAGGTGCGCGGAAGATCCTCTCCACATCCCTCCCTGTCCTCCTGTTCTTTCAGACGAGATACAGCTGTGGTTGCCATGTTGGCCGAGTCTCGGACACTACAGGACGAAAAAACGCAAAGAAACAATTAGAAATTATGAGTGATGTAGAGCTAGGCTTAAACTAATAGGACTTAGCTTTCCAAGTACCTGTTGAAATCCGGCTGGCATAGAAACCCGGCAGTAAGAAAATGCTATGACCTTCCATACCATCAGCATGAAGAGTAGTCTTCAAGCAGATGTTGGACCCACGCAGTCAGTGCCTCTAAGGATGTTTCTAAGCCGACCTGCATCTTTCCAGTGGTTCGATATTTTTTTTCATCAACAACAATGTAACAAGCTGAGCTGGACCCTGTATCTGCTTGGAGATCATGTTTGGCCATCCCATTACTCACTGAGTATACCCCAATTAATCTCCAAGCAGATCCTACAATGGCATAAGATACATGTAGTGCATGTACCAAACTGGCCAAGGAGTGTAGTCAGCCAAGAGGTGTACATTTGGCCCGGTAGCGAAACACACTCCTAAGCCGGCTTCACTCCTCTGCCAGCTTTTGATACTACAGAATTACCAATATGTATATCCAGACGTCTCTACATAATATAAGTATAGATACCGGTAAGCTGAGATTCTACAAAACTTTTAAATCTGTATACGCTAGAGAGAAGTACTTAGAACTAGTTGATTTCGAGCTGCGCTCCGCAATAAGCAAAGTCAGAATTAGCGCTCACCCTCTTGAGGTGGAAAAGGGAGATACAAGAGATTACCAGTGTGTGAAAGGATGTGTAAATATTGTACATCTAAAGCAGTGGGAGACGAAACACATTTCATTTCCAAATGTTCATTCAACGAAACCGAAAGAATCACCCTGTTTAGAGAAGTCACAAAGACTTATCCCAACTTCCCCACATTGACAGAAGAAAAGAAAGCCACTTTTCTCTTGAAATAGCAGAACCCACAAATTTTAGAAAATATGGGGCTTTTCGTCTCCCTCTGCTTCCAAAAAAGAAGTCAAACCCAACCTGTTTAGAAATAGCCAACACTAGTATTAGATTAGAATATTGTTTATGACTGTCCATTGTCACTATGTGTATACCATATACTTGCAATTAGCTCTCGGGCACGAACTTGCAAATAAACTTCTTTCTATATACTATCTTATGCTACCGTAAGATCAGCTTGGAGATTACACCCCAAACCCTTTGAATGAATAACTACTACTGTCAGACACATAACTGTGCAGAATGAATAACAAAGGGGTCAAGGGGAGACCTCCGACATACTTCACGCAACGGCCTTTGTTGCTTGGTTGCAAATAGCCCACATGAAAAACGACTGTTTGTGTATTTCAAAAAAGTTAGGATCTACTAGATTTACGAGCGATTTGGACCGACTGGAAGTGTAATCACTCGGCCTATGGAAATAGGATATTTCTGGAAGACAACGGAAACTATTGCTACAAGCTGTCTGAAAATGCTTTCCAAGTAATGAAATATACACTCAAGTAGTCCCTTAGGATTCAAAACGAGAAAGATGTAATGTTTCTTCAAAATTTGTGCCAGAAGCATGATGGGGACATGTTCTGACGGGGAAAGTGAATGACGGGAAACTGTCCAGAAACCCTTGTGAAAGCCCTCATGTACAGATACCACAATTTGGGTAGCCTGTTGCCAGGCCTTACAGAGGCCAGTTTAGCTAATCTCCAAGCTGATCCTACGGTAGCATAAGATAGAATCAAAAGCTGGCAGAGGAGTGAAGCCGGCTTAGGAGTGTGTTTCGCTACCGGGGCAAATGTACACCTCTTGGCTGACTGCACTCCTTGGCCAGTTTAGTACATGTACTATCTTATGCCATTGTAGGATCTGCTTGGAGATTAACCTTGGCCCAGGTTGAAAATCGCGATTCAGCGCTCCCCAAGAGACAACCGCTGCCGCTGCAGAAGTCTACGAAGGAGGCTAGTTTCGTACGTCATTCTTTGCCAGACAACACAGCCATCAAGCAGTTAACCTGACAGGCTGGAAACAAAAACAAAAGCCTTACCTTATTCGCTGTATTAAACAAGTTGCTTTTCCTTGAGAGTTGTCTAACACCGCTTGCTTGGACGCCGGATTGTGTACGTACCCACTCACTCACAGCTGCAGATTTGAATGTGACGTATTCCGTTTGACCAAAAAGGTTATCCCACATGCGACCAATCAGTGCTCTCTTCTGAAGCACTCACGTGAGGGCGACTTTTGTTGTCGCGCCAACCCGTTTTTGTTCTGATTGTCTACACATGCCAGGAACATTATGTAGACTATATAATGTGCTTTTAAAAAAACTATGTACTGTAATTTGCACACGCCAAGGTACATACACAAACGAAATGATGATTTCAAGTTTTGCCTGGCATTGCTTTACAAAGGCAAGGACGTCCTTGACAAAGGCAAATAGGGGTGTGTATCAAAGATCATCAAAGTTTATTTACCAGTTCGCAGTTTGGAGGTTTTCTTTCCAAGTTATGTCAAGAACATTATGTCCTTGGTTATATCTCGGATCAACACGAATTTGAACAATTTTGATAAATAAGCTCTAAAATTGTCTCAATGCTTTAAAGAAACATTTTTCTTGTGTCTCTGAGACGACCTAGAGGATTACACGCGACAAGTTTCGGTTTTACAAGAAGAAGGTCGACAGATGTGAATTCTGTTGACCATCATACCCATACAGGCCTACAAACAAAAGTCAGTACCAAACCATTGTGTTTGCACAAAAGCTGGATTCACCCGGAGCAGACAAAGGACCATTTTACAGCAAATACTTCTTCTTGTCCTTTTCGTCCTGCCGGACGATCAGTTCAGATGGACTCGGCGATGTGCAACCAGACCCGCTCCACTCCTGCAAAGTCTGCCTCAGGTCATGTGAAGGCACTTGTTGTGCACAGCAAATACATGGCTTCCTTTTATCGTCTGTTGCAGACTCCCTATGTGTAGTTTGAACTAGATGTAAGTACATATAGTGCTCTCAAAGCAGATCCTAAGGTAGCATAAGATAGTATCAAGCTATCAAAAGTGTAGCCGACCTAGAAGTGTGTATTGGCTACCTAGCCACACCAAGGAGGTTGAAAAAGGAAACCTCCTTGGCCATACACATTCCTAGGCCGGCTAAACTCTAAGTAAGTAGTAACAAGGAGGTTCCTTGATAGTAAGTACGTACCAGTAGGCAGCTTTGGTTTACATTGTACATTGTGACTTTTTAAATATTATATAGCCTAGAATCGCCATGTACTGTGTTAGATTACTGTTACTAAATTTTTATATAGCCAGTCATCTTATACCAAGGAGCTTTAATCAGATGAAAGTTCTTTGTCTATACAATACAAATCAGTTGGTCTTACATCGTACGGCGTTATAATTGATAGACGCTTTTGTTACAAAGCTATTTATGCAGACTCCAGCCGCGATGATGATCCAAATGCCTTCAGAAAACACGGCCGGAGTGTGTATAATAGCTGCCATTTCTTACCTCAAGAAAGAGTTGACAGAAATCGTTTGTTTGTTGAAATGGAAAATATCATACTTTGCTGATCAGACATCGATAAAAAACAATCCACTAGAAACTTTGCTGTGGTAAAATTGTAACCAAGGAGCCTTCGTTGCTGTAACCTAGTTGTAGAAATGCATAGAACTAAAAAATACAGGCAACCGGACATGATTTTGGAAACGGAAACTTTTGCAGTTGCTTGAGTGTAAAGCCTATTTTTGGCGTATCTTATTTTCTGAAACTCTAACCTTCATCGACGTAATGTGCGAACTGTTCTATTCTAACATTTACAAGTTGTTATCTATTCTAGTCTAATTTGTCGCTATATTATATGGATCTAATTTGTTCTCTGCAAAAAAAGGTCATGTTTCGTGATTTTGTCACGGATGTGAAGACTTCTTTTAACTTCACCTTCGGAGTTAGATATACATGTATAAGCTATCCAGATCCTTTTCCACCTGACAGGGGTCGCTCTTAGATGTTCCCGGCAAATTTGCGTTGCTATGACAACGGGGTCAGAGGTCGGCCAGGTCGGAACTGGTTCATCAACTCCGTGCATCAAATCCGGAGAATCGATGTGTATTTACAGCTGGGCGGACCGCGGCTAGACGTTGTGCACCGAGAACAGTTTCATCCATTGTCTAAATGTCTTCTGATTCCGTAAAATTCACGGACAGGGTCCGGAACGTCGCAGAGAGCGTTTGGGATGTGGTATGTCTTTATATGTCTTGTCTGTGAGTAGGGATAGGTACTACCGGCCTGCATGTATCTGTCATAATTTACTGTGTATTGGCAGCTAAAAGCTCAACCGTTCTAGTAGCCCGTGTAGCCCGCCTATGTTCAGCCACTTATATGTATTTTGGAGCATGGAATTGTGAGTTTTGTTGAACATTTAATGAACGTTCCCTGCAAATTCTTTCCAGTTTGTTTACATTTCAGCTATATAACATGCGATGGTATTTTGTATGATCATATCAGCGATTCAACATGTGTTTTCTGTAATCATATTGGGTGGTGCAGTGCCATCAAAATATTACTGTCTATTCGAAATGTTATCATTTTCTCTGCTTGTCCATTAAGTAATTTGTAGTTTGGCAATCATAGTTGCAGGGTACATCATTCATTACAGAGAATGCGACTACGAACGGGCCATGGTATCGGATGATATAATCATATTAAAGTCTGGTTCGTCTCCCGCGGAAGAGGGTTATGTTACGTATTTACAGTGTTAAGTTAGGTGTTGAGTTCCAGGAAACATGCGGTGGAACAGCTACGTTTCTTGTTTGAAGTACTGTTTACGTTCTGGGTGTTAGCCTCCGACCACGGAATGTGGCTAGTTGGTATGTACAGTGTATGAACTCCTTTCAACGTGACATGAATGTTAAGGGGGTCATCATGTCGGCCCCTTTAGTGTCCTGTAGAACTCACATAATTGGTAGCCACAGGGAGCCTTAATTTCACAAAGAACGTGAACAGCCTCAAACGCCACTATAGACCTATTCTTCAATACACTACCTTCTGTCCGACTCGGGTCACTCTTTGTACAGTGTACACGTGTATCTATTTTAACGTCAACGTACTATTTATGTAGCTCAATAGTCCAATGGTTTCTTCAGAAACTTTTACTACTCTCCAAGCAGAGGTTTGACTCCGGCTTTGGCGTCTTTTAAGGCGTTTTTATTTTGTTTTTTGTCCACCAGCTTTTAAAGAAAACGTAACACAATTTAAGATAAAACGTCAAAATCACATAAAAGACGTTCAAAACAAGCTGAAGCCTAACCTCTGCTTGGGGAGTAGATCCTTTTCACGGATCCGGATGTTTATACAGGTTCGGTTATGATATTCACTGACCTTTATCACCGTTCTACATACAAACCACGGATATGTTTGTTGCTCATTTCTTCACTAACGTACACATCAGCTGCAAGATGAAGGCAGACTGAGTATATGCCCTTTAGGTCAGCATCATTACCTTTAAGTAATGATGCTGACTGCACTTCGTTTTCGCAGTGGTCTTCGGTCAGTAAGCTATGGCTGCAGAATACTCAACAAGTTGAGAGTGGCAGCCCTAATGAAAGAAGAAGAAGAAGAAGAGACTCTGTAAACTTGACCTTAAAGTCTTCGAAACTCTAGGAGGGGCGCTTTTCAAAGGAAAATTCGAAGAACTCAATAACTTTTGGTAAAGGTCTCACTATGAACAGGTGCCGTTTAGTCATCTCTTGAACGATGAGGCACGTTCACGATGTTTGTGTACTGTATCTTCTTGTCGATCTACCTCACTAAGGCTTAGGTCCCATTTCCGAAACGGGGCCCGGCCGGGATGTTTGCGGGTTTTGCGGAAACGAAAAATAAAAGTGTTTTGTTGCCTTTCTTATCACAGTTTTCGATTCCGAAAGCTACCCGGCCGGCCCCCGGGTTGGGAATTGGGACCTAGACCTTAACAAGGGTCTTCATTATGTGATATTTCCCTGGCGATGAAAATGATGATAGTGTGAAGAATAGATGATTGTATAGTCACCTGTGTTCTCAGGTTTTCCGGTTCTTCAAGAGGAACCTTCCGGTTATCGCCCGTCTACTGCTCATGATGACGTTTTTCGATGACGGGCTGCGGATGATCTACAACTGGACCAATCAGGTTTGTAGAACTGATGGAATGAAGACATCTATTCAACCTTTTTTGGCTAAGTACAGGTTACAACAAAAATGTATATACATATGTTGGTACAAGTATCGTAGTCCAGCAAATATATTTAGCTTCCTCTCGCTTCTTGGTAATGGTGATAACGTAGGTTTACCTACTAATATATTCGGTATCATGATTAACGTTATATCAAAACGCATTAGAAATAAAATCTTTTCAAGCTTACTCATATGTCTAAAGTGAGATAAACTTTAGGATACTCCTATCACTAACATGTTTATGGAAGCATGCTGTAGAAAACGTACGTCACAAATAGCCCTTACTGCATAAGGTATGACAGTTTTAGAGATTTGCCATCGCTAATTATAAGATCAGTAAAAAAGCTGACATATTCTATCATCCTTCAGATTTGAGTCGAATATCGTACAGTCACCTCGACACGTCCTACGTGTAGATCGAATGCAGTCTTGAGTAAAAACAGTTAACCTACTCTATCATACTTCTATCATTATGATTTTAGTTTAATGTTGTACAGTCATATTGACACGTCCAACAGATAGATGCCTTGAGTCCAGCACATTTTGTTTATTTTCCAGACGCGGTATTTCCAGCACTCCTGGAAGATCAGCGCGTCCACAGCCGGCATCGCCGTGACGCTGAACATGGTGGGGCAGCTGGTGGGGTGTCTGCTGGTGCTGGCCAGGAGGAAGGTCGAGTGGGGCTGCGGCATCTTGCTTACTAACGTCGTCTTTCAGGTGAGCGTCAAGGGAAAAAAATCAACGTTTCTGATTGCGCTTCTGAAAAAAATTAGGGTCGGCAGTTATGAATTCTTTCTTTTTTCCCCTTAGATTTCGGCCGAAGTGATCCAGCAAATACGGTTAAAAATGTAAAACTGAGTGGTAGTTTCAACATCAGAAATGAGGAGAATGATGGAAAATGCATATGGTTCCACGTCAATGTTATCACTCAGATGTCCGATTGAAAGTCTTTATGTCCCTAGCCCGTTCTAGTGGTTGACAAAAAAGGATAACGTTAGGGTCGGAAGGTTTTTGTTGGGTCTGTCGGGTAACCAGTAACACAACATCATCTTAGCCCTGAGCATCATAAAGTCTTTCTTCTGTACAAGGTATTTTGGAAAGATAGGGAAATATATGTGTCTGTCTGTTATACCCATCTGTTTCTTCTTTGTCTTTTTAAAATTCTTTTTGCCTTTTTTTCCAGGCAATCATGTATGAATACTTCAAGTACACCAAATATATCCTGAGGTAAGTTTATTTATTCTATACTTACCGACAGAAAGGACACTATGATACAGTAGTTGATAGATAGATAAACCAAAAGATGAAAGTTTTCCGCAGAAACGTTACATTATGATGCAATAGCAAGGACGTCACACAAAGCAAGAATCATCCTCATACGCACGGTTCCCAACCTATCTGGGGACCCTGCTATCTGAAGGGCCACTCCCGGTTATATACTGTGAGCGTCGCCACAAACTAGCTGTCAGCCAATCAGAGACTAGCCTTTCAGTTTTCAAAAGGGATCTCGCAAAGGCCTGATTGGGCGCTGATTGCCTGGTTCCGTCCCCACATAGGCGATTTGCCGGTTGGAGACCGTGCGTAGGAGGATGAGCAAGAATAAGCGGGCTGTGATTCGAAACCTCTGGATGAAACAGATTTGAACCGCGACCCCCGATTTAAGCTGACGTCTTGTTAAATGGGGTTATTGGGGTGTCTGTGTGGCGCAACGGCTAGAGCGTTGGTATCAGCATCAGTAGGTCCTGAGTTCGATACTCGCTATGCCCCTGCCCCCATGACGGTGGAGTGATGCCCACCGAGCCTCACGGCTAATCTGTCTAAAGGTGCCAAAAACATCTACGGCTTTGGTGCTGCCAGTGTGACAATGAATATCTGCACACTTGCCACTAAAACCGGTGATTTTTTTTCTTGTCAAATAACCCCCGCCCTATCCCACCTGTGTTGGCTGTAGAAGTCTGTCGCTGACCGGCTGTGTGCTGCTGCTGCTGCTGGACCACTGGTCCGAGCGGAAGAGCATGGACCCGGGGCTTCTCAAGGTCAAGAAGGAGGACAGGACCCGGATGTTGCTCCAACTCGCAGGTACTTCGTTTGTTTGTTTGTATGAACCTTTGCTTATTCATGAAAGCTCAAATTGGCCTGCAAGCCGCTTTTCATTGAGGTCATGATGGAAGAGGCAAGAGTCAGACAACATATATAACAGAGATACAATTTGCGTCGTTAAGGCCTACGTCACGGCCAGGCAGTTTCGGGAACGAAAAGTATCATATAAAAGACACCAAACTACAAAACGTAAAGAGTAAGAGTAGACGTGGGCATTATTTGTGTATATTTTTACGTATACATTTCTATTTTTAGTTTCCACAAACAGCCCAGTCGGGCCCCGTTTTAGACGATGACGTTAGCCTAAACGAGACTAAGACCTATTAATATACGCTTCTGCCTGATAGCTATCGCTATATTCTAAGAATAAGTAAACCTGACATCAACATACCAACAAGACTGTAACAACACAAGTTTGGATCTAACTTTTTATATCTTTCATCCCCAGGCCGATGTCTGGTAGGTTTTATGTACGTGTCGCTGGCACAGCTCGGTCCCAGCTATCCCGTCCTGTTCATCACCATGGTGGGTTACGTGCTGCTGGGCTGTGTCATGGTCGGCTACAGGACCAGGCAATGCGCCATCATTATGGCTCTGCAGGTAAATCATATAGAAATTGAATTTTCCGTTCTTCATGTCTTTTTCTAGTTGTTTGTTTGTTTGTTTGTTAGAGAAACATCAGACGGAAACATCGTGGAATCAGCCAGGTTTAATGGTCACTGTACCATTCTGAAAGACGCAAATTACCCCTAGAAATCTACAGAATTTTTCCAAGCTTATCGCGCCTGACCGACCCACAAAAAAATCTTCTTGCTTAAGTCGCCCAAGCCGTTTATCTACGAAAATGTTGGACAATTCATCTCCCACTGCATACGGAAAAGAAGTCAAAACCCTCAAATCGTTAAAGTAGAAATACATTTTGAACAGATGTCATTTCCTTTTTAACTTATCTATTTCATTTGATTTTCAATTCTGTATACCACTTTGTTTGCAATTGACCTTCATGCATAGTATCTTGCACTATAAGTTATCATTTAACTTATCCAGTATCTATTTCTATTCTAGTTTTTCTTGGTGACCCTGGTGACGCGGACCTGGTGGCTGCTGCCGTGGGACAGCTCGGACCGAGACTTCGTGAAGTACGAGTTTTTCCAGGCGATGTCTGCGGTGGGCGGGCTGCTGCAGGAGGCAGTAGTGGGGCCGGGCAGGGCCTCGCTGGACGAGCGGAAAAAGGACGAGTGAAAACTTCAACTGGCTGAGGAGATGGTGATAGGGAAATACTTTGTTTTAGATACGTGCCTTGGGCTAGACGATTTATATCTATAGAAAGTATTCGTAATCATTGCCCGACAATGGTAAAGAACACGGTTGTGGCACCCTTCTCTGCCTTCTAAAATGGTGCCACAACGGTTTGCCGTGAGTCGTTTTAATTATGATATTTTAAAGGTACTTCATTTCCGTACATTCAATTCGCATGGTTTCACAGCCCATTTGAACAGGTTATGCTTTTTTCAACAAATGGGTCCGAGAAAACTTTACTATTTCGCTTCAAGATATTGGTTAGTTCTTTCAGTAGGGGTTACAATTCTCAATACGGTTGCAGATGTACTAGTGGATATATTCATAAGTAACGTGTCATTTGGTGGTGCTACCGGTTGTCAGGGAATTATGAGTACATACAATTCCATTCGGCATTGACAGGTTAAATGCATCCTTCGATTGTATAATAGGATTTTACTGATACGATTCATATACGTTGGTACCTCTTAAATTTATATCCAGCATCTTTTGGTGTAGTCTTGTATGTAGTCCCTTATTTAGCCATTCAATTTCTGCTACGCTGCTATTGTTATAAGTTATTTATTTCTTAAGCAAGGATATTTTACAAACCGGCAAGCTTCCAACGTGGAACGACGTCATTGCTTCTTCTTGGATAGCATAGAAAGTACATCCGATGTATGATCGGCGTTGGGTTTTAAGTGCTTACGGTACCTTCAGCTTTTGCAATAAATACAATTGAAAAAAAGTTTGAGAGTTCCTTTCTTCGTATGATTAGTCTCCGCAACATTTCACTGTCACAACTTGAATAGGGAAACGTGGTTAACTATTTAAAAACATACAGAAACTGTATATATTTTTGTATCATGTTGAAATTGGCGTTTACAGCCACGAGTAAAAACGAAAAGGGTTTTGATCGTTTATCCCGTGATTTTTGTGTCTGCCATCACGGGTAAACTGTGTCGTCACAAGGCCAGATGAAAACTTGTCGGACAGCTTCGTGTCCTCCGGTCGTGACGTCACATCGAGCCCAGAACAACAATCCCAGTAAAATGGAGGTCCTAACCACCGCAGAAGAACTCGTCAACGAGGTTAGAGACTGTTTTGATGTACGTTGATTTCTTGCTTTTGGAACTATTTATCCTATGATAAGGAGTTGTTATATTCTTAATCGACCGACAAGTCTTGCGGTTTTTGATATGACTGGTGAACCAAAGTGCAGTATCAATTACGTACCAAATGACAAGATCAAAATGAGTGTTGTTGCTGTCTCATTCTCTCTCTGTGCCTTATGTTATGAAGCACCAGGTACGTAGTGTGCGCTATGTGCTACCTTACCTAGCATTGTATCAATTTGTATAACAGTGCCTTATTTTCCCAAAGAGTCATTCGGTAAATAAATGAAAACATATTCTTTTCGTCCCGGTGAATGTGATGAAACCCTTTTTTATATTTCTCCTGCATACAGTACGTGGGATTTCATTTCAGCAGGCGTTCATTGATACACATGTATAGAAACAACGCATGACAATTTTCCCGTGCAACATATTCAGTCTGAGCCCGATTACGTGTCTTGTAATGTGATGTGTACCTGCTCGTCCACAATGTTTTCTGGCCAATTGAACCCGAACTATAGCCTTAATTTTCGGGTCTGTTCACAAAATGGAACAATTTTGTCATAATGACATGACGATTGGACAATGTAGACAAGAGGCAGATATCTACATAGCTTTAATCTGCTCGGGGAGCATTGGAGAAAATAAACGCACGGGAAGTTTACTTCTCAACATCTGACAGAAGAGAACGTATCGCGTCTTGCACTTGGAAGGTCGTTGAACTCGATAACTCATGCGGCACGTTAAAATGTGCTTGTCTTATCTATTCATATATTTCCTTCTCTGTTTGTACCCCAGGCGGTCGGCACAAAAACAATCCGCAGATACCTGAACGCCATCGCACGTGTTCTGATCGTGCTGGCTTTCATGGACGATATCTACAACCAACAGTACAGCTGGTGGTCTAATGTACACTACTTCGCACAGGTTCGTAGATCATGTTTATCATGCAGGAATTGTTGTTGCAACTGAACGTACATGTATTGTGAATTGATACATATACATGTATACTTCACCGTGGCTGTAAGGCGATGTACTCGTACAGCAATTCTAGCCTGAGTGCGGCCATCCTGCATAGTAAACGCTAGCGAATGGATTGGATCAGCGGTCACTACGTAGAATGGCACCCAGGCTACAGTACTAGTAATTCAAGTGATAACTCAAGTGAAAATGGGAAATGAAAAGTGCTGTGCTCAACCAAACAACGCTCAGCTGCAGATTATATACCTACTTTCTCCACAATATCTTCTCAACTTTCATTTCAGATTTGGGGCCTGTCCAGAGCGTTAGTCGGTCCTATACTCGGCCTGTTAGTGACTGCTGAGTTTTTTGGAACGTTGCTGATTCTAACCCAGCAGAGATTTGAGGTCGGATGTGGGGCCCTGGTTTGTGGGACGGTTTTTCAGGTGAGCTTTTCCCGATCAGTAATACTGGATATATCAAGTGATAAACCACCTGTTGATCATTTATCACCTATAGAAAATATGTGTACATCATTTCAGTCTCAGTGGCTCGTCCTATCTTTCCATAATTTTCTTTTAAGATTGTTCTCGTTTGTTCCAGTTAATATTTTTCCGACACTACAAGAACAGCTTTGGTGCAATGAGGTCAGTATTGCTTACTTGTTGAACAACATTATTAGACTATCTTTTCATGAGAATTTCTTTTACTTATAAAAGTTCAAATTGACTTCTCTGGCTACTTAGCGCTACTCAGACAGCTTTGATCAGATCTTGGTTCTAAGAAGAGATGAGGCCATTGCGTAGATTTAGATTTAGGATCGTTCTTAATAAATTTCCTCGCCTGTCACACAGGGACTTGTCCCTATGCGGCTGTGTTACCATGGTGATGTTGGAACGCTGGACGGACCCGGGAACCATGGAACCCGGGCCGCCATCTTTGAAATGGGACGGGAAATTGCGGACACTCATGCAACTTGCAGGTACACCTCTGGTCTTCTGTCTTAATTATATCGTTCCATGTTCAACCGTTTATGACATAAAACGAGTAACCTTATGGATATAATGTGCATGTGTTTGAATAATAGGCTAGGCTGTCTAACTACACAGACAGGAACTTCTCATGAGTCATGGTTACCGACAAAGAGAAACTGATGAAGAAATTTGCAGTTCTCCCGAATCAAACTTCTTTCGCCTGGCGTTGCCATGAAAGTTATTGCCATGAAAGGGCACTAAGATAAGCAAGTAAATGTTCCATAAAGAGCTCTTCAGTGTTGTGTATTAAGAACTTATGTAATTTTCAGAGTACCTCTATTTTTAGGTCGTGTCCTGGTAGGGCTGATGTTCTTGCGCCTCGCCACTCACCTTGGGTCACGAAACGTCTTGCTGCTGTTCGGATATCTCCTGCTAGGTGGTGTTATCCTCGGATTTAAAACCCGGGTGTGCGCGGGACTTCTCTCGGTCCTGGTAGGTTGTGTCTTTCTACACCACCAATTCAGATCCGGATTGTGAAAACTTAAATTAAAGTTCATAGACAAATCTAAAAGGCACTTACCCGGTTTGAACAATGTATGGGTTACAGTGAAAATGTATCAATTTTAGTAGGGGCATCGTTACTTTATTACAATCACAGCTAGATATGCAAAGATTGGCCGTGTGACAGGTTGTTGAGCGTAAGGCCCAATTAACAGGTGTGTGTGTGTGCACCTGTACGCGCGTGCGTGCCGGTGTGCCTGTGTGCGTGCGTGCGTCCGTGCGTGCGTGTGTGACAGTAATCGGATGTCCATCGCTCAGCCTTCGCCACTTCGAAATTATATCTGACTTACCCCCTCCCCATGTCTGTAGTTCTTCCTGACGAACCTGACCGTGTGCTCCTGGTGGCTGGAGGAGTCAGACTCCCCCCAGCGGGAGTTCCTCCGCTCCGAGTTCTTCCTGAACTTCGCAGCGATCGGCGGGTTGCTGCTGGAGACCGTGGTCGGGCCGGGCAAGGCGTCCATGGACGCGCAGAGGGGCAGGAGGGTCAGCAGGTCACAGTAGTTAAACAGCTGTAATCGTTTGTGTATTTTTTAATCAGTCCGAAAGAGGGCGCTCGTGTACGGTTGTTGTTGACCGTGACTCACGTTATATTATTCCATGGTCACCCTTCGACGTTTGTGTCAACTTGATTGAAGGCGTAATGTATTTATCGATGGGAACACATCGTTCATTGGGATATCATATCTTTTCTATCTTGTCACACCTGAAACCTTTTAAGATATTTGATAAAAGGTGTCTGTGAGTGGGAATGCCTTTCTACCTAGATGACGTATATGTATAAAGCATTATACATAATATATGAATAACGTTATACAAATGTGTACATGTAGACAGAGTGGGGGACAGAGACAGAGATTTTCTAAACGAAATAGGTGACGTTGAAGTTTGCTGTATTTAGCATGGTTTCCGAAAAAAAAATATTACGGCAACCATAGTAGGAACTGCAGTGCTATAATGAAGTATTTGCCTGTCATTATTCCTCTACATTATTGGAACTTGAATTCGTATGGGAGTAATTGTATGAACATGCAGTTAACTTTTGCCACAACCAGAACTCAGTGTTACACTTTGAGATCGATTCGCTAAACGGCGCTTTTGCACGGACACCGATATGACTCACCTGTCGAGAGGTCAGGGGTTGTCATACGTGTACCATGAGCACAACGTTGCTGCAACGTTCATAAAAGTTACCTTTATATACATTTGTACTACTCTGTGATGAAATACCGGGTTAAGATTTTATGCGTTATACGAAAAGACAATACAGTTCAGTGTAGAAAAGGCCACGGGCATATCCATTCCTCTCTATGAAAGGTTATCGTTTTGCAGTCAATTCCTCTCTACTTCCTTTCGTGCAATTTCGCCCTCTAATCCTAACTTGAAGTAACCATGAATAAAGATCCTTCACTGCATGTTGAAATACCAAAGCAATTACAGTAAATCCCTTAGTCACCCACGGACGCCATCCGTTGCCTGACGGCTAAGTCACGTGGGTACTTCGCTACTTACCTGGCGGGGGCGGCGGCGTGATCAGGCAGGCGGGCCGCCCAGGTAACGACAGGAGAGCGCCGGGCTTGTTCGACCGAGTGTTGGCTTTCTCTCTGCTGTGCCTGCAAGCAGTGTTTCGACAAGCTTGGCCGCATAATGTTTGCTGGTTGGGGATGCACAATAGTTGTGTCCCCACATACAGAATCTAAAGAATATTTTAGAATTCCTCTTGAGAATAAAGAGGTGGTATTGGACGACCGTAACAATCTTTTCGTGTGTCAGAAAAAAGGTCAAGCCAGGTATCCCTCCGGCTTATGTGTAATCTGCGCATGATATTTTATAGTTGGAGATACACAATAGCTTTGTACTGTAGCCCCAACAATAGCACATAAGCCGTCCCTCACAGATCAAATCTCAGAGATCAAATCACTTCATTCCGAGCAACAGTAGTTTGATTTTACGTTTCTTGACTTTGGATTTCCGCCAAAATAGTATATAGACACATTAGTATACAAGTGATCAACCGAAGTAAGTGACAGCAGGCGTCTTTTCGGCGATTTGAAAACAAATTTCACGGCAATGTTGTGACTATTCTGGCCATCGCACTCACAGATTGTCATTTTCCGAGTGGGAAGGTCCATCGATCCACACCGCCCACCCTTCGGCAGGTGGCCCGCACACTTGCTGATTTTTGTCCTACATCTCGGGTCGTCTCACCGGCCGAAGATGTTAACAATAATGTCCTTGGTGAGAAAGGTCACAATAACGATGGATGAATGAATGAATGAATGAAGACCTTTATTGCATATTTTTGTCCCACTGGGCTAAGTACAGGTCACATGGTAAGAATCTTATATATGTAACAATGGAAACAACCATACACATCTATATAACGTTATACAGATATGCGTCTAATCTATTCTAGGACATTCGACTTCCTCTCGCTTCTTGGTAATTGGATAAATGTAGCTAGCTGTATGGTTGGTTAGAGTTGGTTTATCAAAAGCTGTCAGGAATAACACTGTCTGCCATTGTGGCTTAACTTGGATGGCCATGATTGTAAGGAACGAATTATTGAATTGATAAATGGCACTTGATGAATTTATAAATGGCGCTTTATGCCTGAATGGGCTATAAATACACGTAATGCAAGACTAACATTTAGTGGTCATGTTTTGTTAACGCAAGGAGACCTCCTTGGTTACATCTCAGATCGTCTCACCAGCCGAAGATGTTAACAAATAATGTCCTCGTTGAAAAGAGTCAAAATAACTCTGAAGAAGGGAGTGTTATTTTCCGATTAATAATTAATGTTAGGAAGTGATAAATACATACTACTTCACATTATACGATAAAGTACCCATTTGCCCCACACGCATCAAAGGGATCCAGTCTTTTACTAAACTCACCAAGTACCCTCTGATCAATCTACTAGTAAGTCTATGGATGAATATCACAATGTGCCTGACAATGCCAAACTAATGTTAGGTTAGGTTACAATACTAATTCAGAAGCGCTAAATAAAACTCGTCTTGTTCTTTGCTCTTTGATATCTACTGAGTGATTGACCTTCTTGGTGTTCTTAGCGCTCCTCAATGTTTTCCGAAAATATGTACGATAAAGAAAGCGTCTCTATACGTATGGAGAACGCATGGGAAAGGCCTACGGTGTTAGTGAACTCATGTCATATTGTTTTACAAAACACATCGCGTAACTCGTCACAAGGGGAATCCCACAAAAGGTCGACTGATTATGTATTTATTGATACGTTATCTATTGGAAAATAACACTCCCTTCTGGAGTCGAATGTCCCTTCAATTAAATGGAGGGACGTGGGGACATTATTGTAAGAAGCGAATTATTGAATTGATGAAATGCATTTGATGAGGCTTTATGCCTGAATGGACTATGAATGCAGATATAAATGGAAGACTAACATTTCGTGGTCACGTTGCGTTAACGCAAGGAAACCTCCTTGGTTACATCTCAGATCGTCTCACCAGCCGAAGATGCATTTATGTTTACAAATAATGTCCTTGTTGAAAAAGGTCACAATAACTCTGCAAGAATGGAGTGCTATTTTCCGATTAATTAATGTTAAGAAGTGATAAATGCATACTACTTCACATTATACGATAAAGTGCCCATTTGCCCCACGCATATCAAAAGGGATTCAGTCTTTTACTAAACCCCCCAAGTACCCGCTAATCAATCTAAGTCTATGGATGAATATCACAGTGTGCCTGACAATGTCAGACTAAAGTTACTAATTTCAGGAGCGCTAAATAAAACTCGTCTTGTTCTGTTATGTTCTCTTTTATATCTACTGAGCAATTGGCCTTTTTGGTGCTCTTAGCGCTCTTCAATGTTTTCCGAATATATGCACGATAAAGAAAGCGTCTACATACGTATAGAGAATGCATTGGAAAGGCCTACGGTGTTAGTGAACTCATGTCATATTGTTTTACAAAACACATCGCGTATAACTCATCACAAGTGGAATCCCACAAAAGGTCGACTGATTATGTATTTATTGATACGTTAACAATTGGAAAATAACACTCCCTTCCGGAGTGGCATGCCCCTTCAATTAAATGGATCGACGTGGGGGCATTATTGTAAAAGACGAATGATTGAATTGATGAAAGACATTTGATGATGCTTTATACCTGAATGGGCTATAAATACAGGTAATGGAAAACTAACTTTTAGCAGCCACATTTTGTTAACGCAAGGAAACCTCCTTGGTTACTGTTAATGTTGTTTCACTTTTATTGACGCTGGAAAATACGGGATGAATGGGATTCATCTACCATGAAAAATACTATTATCAAGACTGACCCAAGACGTACCGGACGAAGAAACCAATAAGATACGTCTAAGAGACATACAGGCGCCTTGGTGTTTGGACAAGTAATGAACGAGGTAATATCCTTGCACAGACAGCACTAGTTCCGCACCACCAGATGGATGTCCTGCCGCCCGACCAGGATCCCAGATCTATCCTATAAATGCACTTACGTTCGCGGGGATTTAATTTCGCGGTAGCGGGAAAAGAACTGTTCACGGTGGTTTTAAGTTCGCGGTAGCACCCTGGGTAATTGTGTAGTTTGCGGTTCCGAGCGTTGTATTTTGAGGCCGATAGCCCGGTTGCGCGTCGGTCGACGTTTTAGGTATCCGATGTCACGGTCACCTCTCGCTCGTTATTTTACGTTGCAACGTCGCTGTTTGAAAACCGACATCGCTTTTTTGAAACCCGACGTCGAAACCCGACGTCGAAGCTCTTTCGAAATCCGACGTCGGTTTTGAAAATACACGTCGCTTTCGAAAACTGACGTCGGTTCTCAAAAACCACATCGCTTTGAACACCGACGTCGGTTTTGAAAAACCACATCGCTTTGAAAACCGACGTCGATTCTAAAAAACAACATCGCTTTGAAAACCGACGTCGGTTTTGAAAAACTACATCGCTTTGAAAACCGACGTCGGTTTTGAAAAACTACATCGAGGATTAACTCCAGGGGGAGGGGCCTTTTACACCTTTCATTCACACCAACCAAACACAGATGTGTATTTGTTATCAAACCCACCATGGATCGACTAGTTAGGCATATTGCCTGCCCTTACGCCCCAAACAGAGATTCGGCTCCGAGCAGTTGGGAAAAATTTGAGACTTTATCATATGCCTCTTTCTTGTCCCGCCCTTGTTGGGGAGGGCGGACGAAAGACGCGGCACATAACAATGCCGCAATTTTGCTCCCAAACCTCTGCAAGGAGCTTCCGACTGGTTTTGACGTTTGTTTTTTTTCAGGCGGTTTTGTCGGGCCTTCTTTTTTGTTTAAACTTCCTCTTTAAACACTTGGTTTGGCGACATAGCAAAATAAAATAAAAAAAACAACGTTAAAACCAGTCCTTTTGCGTGGGGAGTACATATCACCGTGAACTAAGCTATATTTACCTTACACTCCTACAGGGCAAAAATTCTACATAGATGTGTATTACACTATGTGTATTATACTGTATCTCTCCAAGCAGAGGTTGCGCTTCGGCTGTTTTTCATGTGTTTTAGGCCTTTTTGTGGGGCTTTCAATTTTGTACAGGAGCCTTCATGTTCGCCGGCCAAACAGACGTGAAGAAAACAATACACAATAGAAAGCCCAGCAAAGAGACCCAACTGAACACGTCAAAAACTGCCGAAAACACCATTGCTTGGAGAGTACACTAACATGTCTAGACCTGTCAGTTGGCGGTGGTTGGAAGAACATTACTTACCTATAATGTCTCTTATCACGCCAAGGAAATATTGCTTTCACCAAGGAGGTTATATAACCTCCTTGCTTTCACTAATCTAAGAGAATCGTTGCTGACTCACTTTGTATCAACTTATCTGGCGTGAAACATGTGCGAGCTTTGTGTGTGTGGTGCCTGTTGATGCGTTCGTACTCTTCACACACACAATAAAAACACCAACACATGTGTTAGGATGGGGGCGAGTGCGTGCACACCGCAGGAATACTTTTATTTGCCAAAGGTACAATCGTAACGAAAGCGGAAGGTCAAAGATCAAATTGAACACCGAAACATCAATATCCAAAAGGGATCGTCAAACCA